>NC_009327.2:512182-666229 GCF_000002845.2 Leishmania braziliensis MHOM/BR/75/M2904
CCTCCACCCCCACCGATATCATCTGCGCCGGCGCCCAGGGGGCATCCGCGCTTCCAGGAAGCCGCACCGAGCCTTCTCGAAAAGAGCCTAATGAGCGACGTGTAACCTCCATGCTCTGAGGCTGCTTAGCTCAATGGCAGAGCGCCGTCCTAGTAAGACGGAGGTCAGGGGTTCGATCCCCCTAGCGGCCTATGTTTTCTTTAGCTGCTTCCGTCGACGTTGATTTTGGAAAGTATTGGGAATAGGGGGCGTGCTGAACCTTCTGTAGCTCAATTGGTAGAGCATGTGACTGTAGAGTTCGCAGGTATCACAGGGTCGCTGGTTCGATTCCGGCCGGAAGGACACTTTTCCCCCACCCACACGCGGGGAAGGTGGCCCTACGCACCGCAAAGGTAGCGGGAGCCGCCGCGTGTATCGCGCGCCCGTGCCACGCGGTCGATAGAGGCTACTTTTTGTGTGCCTCCTCGGTTCATCATCCGCAGTGTTCTCCCGATCTTGGGATGCGGCGCGCCATGTTCAGCTGTGTTTGTAACATCGCCTGCGCACAGTGATCAAGCATTTCGAAGCATGGGAACTGGGAGCGACGCCGCCTGCCGGGGAGGAAAGGGGGCTCGCTGTCTTTTGTATCCGCCGATGTTGTTGTTGAGGAGGAGAGGGCGGATCTCTGGATGCCTCGCCTGCATCTCCGAAAGAGCAAAGACGAATGAAAGGAACAAGGAAACGACATGTGACAAAGTAAGCATCGCTGCTGACATCTCCGCACAGGGGGAACAAAACTACCAAAGGCACGAGTCGCATAGCTCGTAACAGCCTACGTCCTCCGCGCGCCGCCAGAGTGAGAGAGCAGCGGAATCTCAGGGGTTGATGGGCATGTATATACATATGTTTTCCCGCCGTTACCTAGATTCCTTTTCCCATCAAGACCGTGATGACGAGCGAACACCTCAGCGCGTAGCGCCTCAGTGCACAGGGCACCCCCACGTTGCGCCGGGACGCAGGGCGGCGTGTCGCTGCGGATGTCGGCGGTGGGGTTCGGCGCAGCGCGCGCCCACCGCCGCCCCGCACCACCCGATCGGGGCCTGTGACAGAGCGGGAGCGGGCCCCTGCCTGCTGGACAGGGCGTGGGCAAGTTGGAAGGAAAAGGAATTAATTCGTGACCAAAATGTGGGGGCAGAGAGGGAGGGTACGTAATACACGTTGCACCACTCGCGTTAGTTAAGGGAATACCCAGAGGACTGGGTCCACCGAACGTAGGAAGGAAAGGGGCTGGAAAACAATACGTAGCCTTTCAACATCCCCTCAAAAACGTGCCTGTGGTGAGCCCGTACAAATACGTAGAGCCCAAAGGGAGGCTAACGAAACGAGATGGGGAGAAAATAGAAACCGCCAGCGAGGAAGGCAGGCGGCGCGCGGTGGCAGTAGTGGCGGGTGCTTTGAACAGGCGTCGGGGGCCCGTGTCTGGCATGCAAAGCTCCGCCCCGTTCCGGATGTCTTCACAGAAAAGGGGCACCACCGCAATTGTCGTCAAAAGACATCTAGTTTGCTTCTTGGGTTGGTCTTTGATTGAGTAATGATATGCTGTCTTCTCGCATCGAAGAGGAACCGCACACAGCAGCTTGTGCTGGGAGTAAACTGATGCCCTCCAAATGCCATTCGTAGCTTGACATCGACAACGAGGGCGGCTAAGGCGACTCACGGCACTGCAAGAGAATAGGCCACCCGCATGAAAAGGGGTTGGCGCGAGGTAAACCAAACTGCACGAACACTGTTCTAGACGACCACTACCCGTGTGCTGAACGCCACGACAGCATTTCACAGCCACTTTCCCTTTCCTCCAAGAGGGGTGTGATTGGCCCAAGGCCTCACAGCGTCCCACAACGAGCACCATCGGGGTGGGGTGGATATACGACACACCACACCTGTGTGGGGGGGAGGGGGGGGGTGGCATTGCATGACGGCCGTTCACCCCATCACGCAGTCCTGGGAAAACGGCGGCGAGACAGCTTGCACCGTGGATGAGTAATGACAGATGAAGATGGGGACAAGCAGGTGAACAACGAGGACCCTCGACCGAAACGAATCCACAACGTACAGAGAGAGGTGCGGTGGCATACTGTCGGGAAGTCCCAGAAGACAAACAGCAAAAAGAGGATAGAACAGCATGGAACAAAAGAAATCAGAGAGCACACGAGCAAGACGGCATGGAGAACAATTCAGCGTTTTTATGTTTTCAAAGCACAAGCACTTCCTGGTTGTATGTTTGTTTGGTGATGGCGGGTGACTTGACGGTGTCCTCAAAGGTGGCTGTGGAGAAAAGCAAAGTGGCGGGAAAACAGTTCAATGGAGACACAAAAGAAAGTGGGGCGAGACAATGAATCAGCAACGCAGTCAGCAGGGCCCCAGATTTTTCAGCAACAAAGACAAACAAAGTGAGGACAGCAGGCAGTAGGTGAAAGCAAGGATCTTTTAGTGTCTCCTCTCAGCTTCTAGCGCAATCCATCCCTGCAAGTTACTACGCACCACCAAATCTGATTCATTGGGCCCAAGAGAGAGAGGCAAAAGAGGTGAAACACACACGCAGAGAAAGGACGAGCCCTGTACACCCGCACACGCAGATCCAAATGCCGCTCATTGTCTTCACACAGTAGCAAATCCGCACAGCTGCCCGTCTGTCGCCTGAGCGAACAACAGAGGCACAGGCGACATGACCACAATAGCCTGCTGCGTGTGCGTGTGTGTGTGTTGCCCCGCTCCGTCCGGCGACATTTACGAGTACCAAAGACAGGTGTCCAATGGGGCACAAAACAATGAAAAAGAAGGAAGCGCGTGAGACGGCGGTGTCATGTTACGAAGAGGTGAGGGTGCTGCGGAAAGTTTCATAGAGCAGCTGTACACTGATAAAGGGGCGGCAAAATACAAAAGTGAAGGAGTGAAGGGACCAAACAAGCATGCACAGGAAATACGCTGGAAATGGGGGGAGAGAAAAGAGATCATGGCGGCACAGCTCCCACTACGGAAGGGGGATTGGGGGGAAAAAAGCAGTTGGCTGAATGCGAGAATCCAGTCCTCTCTCCTACTCCTCTCTTCACTGCGGCGCTAGTCAATGTGCGCACACGTGTGTGTTTGTCGCTACTAGAGCTTCGCAGTACGAGCCTGTGTAGTGGCGCCCCGCAACTGCTTGTTGATCCTTTCTTGTAGCGTCTGGAAGACTACCTTGATTTCCGGGTCTGCATCAATCTCAATAATAATGTCTGAGTAGTGGGCCATGAGAGCTGCCTTTTGATTGTTGTAGATCTGCATGCGACGCTTGTGCTTCTCCTTTGTGTCGTCCGGGCGGATCAGAAGACGGTCCACAATGTCCGACGGCGGCGGGTCGCTCTTGAGGTTGTAAATGCGCCCCGTCACCGGGTCAAGGCGCCGCGAAAGGCATCGGTCGAGCAGGATCTCCGGCGACACGTCAAGGAAGAGCAGCATGTCGAACTTGAAGCCGCGCGTGCTAAGCTCCTCCGCCTGCCGCAGGGTTCGTGGAAAGCCGTCAAGCAGAATGCCGTGCGCCTGCACAGCCGGCTCTCTCAGTCGGTTGCACACGAGGTCCACAACGAGCTCATCCGGAATTAGGTTCCCTTCGGTCATGATGGCTGCACACTTCAGTCCTAGCGGAGACTTTTTTCGCACCTCTTCGCGCAGCACACTACCAGCACTCAGGTGTACAAAGCCGTAGTGCTTCACGAGCAGATCGCTCACCGTCCCCTTCCCGCTGCCAGGGGCGCCAAACAGAATGACAAACAGTGGCATGACGCACAGTTCCTCTCGTCTGCTACTTTCTGAATGCCTATCCTCGGCGGAAAGCACATATATATATGTACACCCGCACACACAAAGTTGCGGCTCCTAGTCTGCACCAGCTAGTGAACACACAGAATGTATAGTGAGCCGTTCATGAACGAAAAAAAAAATGTGTTAACGAACAAGTTAGAATGAGGAGCCGTGAGCAGCACTAGAGGAGGAGAACAGTCGCGACGAAAAAAAAAAAGAATGTGAGAAGGTGCAACAGATGAGAGTCAAGGCCGTAGTGAATAACGAGAAACGAACGTACAAGAACAAAAAAAAAATAGGCAAACACAAGGGTGGTAGGTGGTGGGGTAAGTATGCTGCACGTGTGGAGACGTGGGACACAAAGATCTTGACCACGTAGAGCAGGCGTAGGAGAGAACGAGGAGAAGTTGTCGAGGTAGAGAGAAGTAGTTCTGCTCGTAGGGTAGCCGTAATACAAGCAATCACCAGGCATCTTGATTCCCCCCCCCCCCACACGGTTGCGCTTTGCGGCAGGGGTAGGGGTGGGGGTGGGGGTAGGAGGACACTTGTTCAGAGTTTGCGTTTGATTTTCCCTAACACACGATGTGAAAAGAAATGAAGGGCGCCATGGGTAGTCGTTAGCGAAACGCTGGTGGTAGGCACACAGCACTAGAGTCCTTTCTCTCCAGAGGGTTTTTGCGAAGTTCCTCTTCGCACATGTTCATCCTGAAATAGTAACCTCATCTTCCATTCAGCCTCATTTCCATGCTACGCATCCAAACAAATCCACGCGCGAGAGAGAGCACCGTCGAAAGAGCGAAAAAAGTGCAAACACACACTAAGTAAGTCCCATAATAGCCCCGCTAGGACGACATACGATGGACTAGCGTGATAGGAGGGAATAAATAGGAGAGGGGAGGCGACAGGCATATCGAGAAGGGAAAAGGTGGCTGTTGCAAGAGGCCGACGGAAGGCGAAGGCAAGCAGAGACCAGCCTCTATCGCCAACTACATGTACCCCACCACAAATCGCGTGACAGTGCGTCACTCACACACAAGTGCCGCAACAGTACAAGAGCCCAACCTATACAAGAAAAAGAACACACCAATGGAAACACCAAGAGATGGAAAAGTTTCAGCTCTGCATCAACGTGTCAAGAAACAAGCACGGGCCAAGGTGAGGGGTATATCATCTTCACACGTGCTTCAGCTTACCGTTCCACCCTCCTCGCGTGCCCACACAATGGGCACGCATCCGGTGTCCGCACCGCATGCTTGAAGCCGCAAGGCAATGACACGCGTGTAAAGCGTGGAAGGGGAAGGATCGCATAGACAATATCATCTCCGCCGCAAGCCCAGAGCGGCGCTGGTGAACGTCCAACCATAAACCGCAACACCCGCATCCATCACAAGAACTAAAAAAAAAAACGAAAGAAGTCTGAAAGAGAAAAAAAAAAAGAGGCGAAGTAAGCTGAAAACAAAACACCTGCCTTCGCTTCCTCTTAGCTGTAGAGGTCGTCGTCGTCAGCTACGGGCTGCGGGGCGCTGCCGCCAGCCGGTGCAACGGCTTCCGCTGGGGCCAGGTTACTACCACCGAAGACGCGGCTCTGCTGCAAGGAGGTCTTGAACATATCGTAGCGCCGAATATCCGCCTCAGAGACGGAGCGGCGGGCTCCGCGCATCGCCTCCTCCACGTGAACACGCGTAATCTCCGGTACTGGGTCGATATTGGCATTCTCGTCCAACTGTCCGCTCTTCTTCAACTCTTCGAGTTGAATTTCCTTGTTGATGGACTCGCGGATGGCCATCTTGCACGCGCGCTGGCAGATACCCGACAGGTCGGCGCCGGAGAAGCCGTGCGTGGCGGCGGCAATCTGATCCACATCGACGTCAGAGGCCAGCGGCGACTTACGAAAGCTCGCCTTAATAATAGCCACACGAGACGCCTTGTCAGGCAGCGGGATGTAGATGAGTTGGTCGAGACGGCCAGGGCGCATGATCGCAGGGTCGAGCACGTCTGGCCGGTTTGTTGCACCAATGATGAAGACATTCTTCTTGACGTTCATACCGTCCATCTCTGTCAGGATTTGGTTGATCACGCGGTCACTCGCGCCCCCATCACCGTGGCCGCCGCGGGACCTAGCGACGGAGTCCAGTTCATCAAAAAAGAGCACGCAAGGGGCGGCAGCCCGGGCCTTGTCGAAGACGTCGCGTACATTCGCCTCCGATTCACCGAACCACATTGTCAGCAGCTCCGGGCCTTTGATAGAGATGAAGTTGGCCTGACACTCCGTCGCAATCGCCTTGGCCAGCAGGGTCTTACCGCAGCCAGGCGGACCGTAGAAGAGGACACCCTTCGGTGGCGACATGCCGTACTTCTCGAACTTCCACGGGTACTCGACGGGATACTGCACCAGCTCCTGCAGCTCACGCTTGACGTCGAGGAGGCCGCCGACATCCTCCCAGACGACGTTCGGCGTTTCCACCTGCGTCTCGCGCAGCGCGGACGGGTTTGTCTTCGCCATAGCCTCGCGAAAGTGCTCCTGTGTTACACACATCGCGTTCATCACCTCGGCATCGATGGTGTCATCCTCCCAGTCAATAACAGAGAGCTTCTCACGAATGCACTGCATGGCAGCCTCCGTGCACAACTGCGCCAAATCGGCGCCGACAAAGCCGTGCGAGTCCTTCGCCACCTTCTCCAGATCAATGTCCTCGGCCAGCTTCATGTTCTTTGTGTGGATGCGAATGATCTCTAGGCGGCCAATCTCATCTGGCACCCCAATGTCGAGCTCTCGGTCGAAGCGGCCAAAGCGACGCAACGCTGGATCGATAGTGTTCTGGCGGTTCGTCGCCGCCATCACGATCACCTGCGAACGCGACTTCATGCCATCCATTAACGTTAGGAGTTGCGAGACGATGCGCTTCTCCACCTCGCCCTGCGCCTTCTCGCGCTTCGGGGCGATGGAGTCGATTTCGTCAATAAAGATGATCGCCGGCGCGTTCCTCTCGGCCTCCTCAAAGGCCTTGCGCAGGTTACTCTCCGATTCGCCAGCCATCTTGCTCATAATCTCAGGGCCGTTGATGAGAAAGAAGAAAGCGCCCGTCTCGTTTGCGACAGCACGCGCGATGAGCGTCTTGCCGCTCCCTGGAGGGCCGTAAAGCAGGATACCACGGGGAGGCTTGATGCCGATGTTTTTGAACAGTTCCGGATGGCGAATGGGGAGCTCGACCATCTCGCGGATCTGATTGAGTTGTTTGCGGCAACCGCCGATGTCGTCGTAGCCCACTCCATCAAGCGCCTCCTCGTCCTCTCGATGAATCGGATCGCCCTCGGAGTGAATGATCGTGTCTGGCGACACGATGCAGTATTCACCCGGGTCCACCTCCACTACCTTGAATTCCACAGAGCGCATGGCACCACGGCAAACAAAGGAGTCGCCTTTCTTGACGGGCCGATACGACTCCAGAAAGTAGGGCTTCAAGAAGTTCTCGAATAAGTCACCCGAGAGATTCTCCACCGTGTCGTCGATGGGTAACACGTGAATGCGGTTGCCGTACGGAACATCTTTGCAGGAAAAGATGCGAATGGTGTCGCCGAGGTGAATTCGAATGTTGCGGCGCGCGACCTTGTTTATCTTGATCTTCTCTGGCGGGCACTCTTCGTCCTCCATCGCGATGCAGACGGTGCTGCGGTGCTTCTTGCCCTTGACGAGAACGGTGTCACCACGGAAGATGTTGAGGTCCTCCATTCGCTTTGGATTCATCGACACAACACTGTTGTCATCGTTGTACGGCTCTTCGACGATGAGCTTGTTTAGCTTTACCTTGGAGTTTCTCATCTCGGGAGGGACGCTCATTGTTGTTTCTGCCTTGTTGTTGTGTCGTTATGTGTAAGATGTTGGTTTTTCCAGCGCCGAGACTAATCAGCGATATATCACTGCGTTTGCGTTTGACTACCGCGATAGAGTGGGTCTCAAGTGTATAGGAGACGTAACGGCACACACGCAGGGCGAGTGCGAAAGGTCCCACCAAGAAGCGCTTTGGGCTGCGGGCTACAAGGGCAACACAAAGGGGAGTGGAGGAAGGGAGAGGTGAGAGGCTTCTTCACACACGCACGAGAATGGACACAGAAAAACAACAACAACAACAGAACGAGTGAGCGACAGTTGTCCTAATGAAGTCTTCGCAGAGAGAGAGAGAGAGACGTACGCGAGGTGTTTCTGTTTGTGTGTCTATCTACTTTGCTCGCTTTGCGGAAACTAGCAAGGAGCAACGCAAACGTCTCCTGTTCGAGCCAAGTAGCGGTGGTTGATGTAGTTGGGGAGATGTGAAGAAACAACCAAACGAAAACAAAAACGAATTGAAGCACAACGGTGAGGGAGGAGAGAGTGACGCAAACACACGCACAGATACACTGAACTGCGGTGTGTGCAGAGGTGGAGACGACAGAGAATGGTGACAGCAGGTGGATCAAATGAAATCAAGACAGGTAGGAGAAGGTGAGTGAGCGTGCCCTCGAGAAATGGTCTCGCACAGCGGAAGGTGAAAGGGCTTTCCACACTTATGAGCAAGAGAAACGTCTGGGGTAGAAGGAGCGTAGCCCAAAAAGGGGGGAGCGAATACTGGGAGAGGGGGTTTCGACGACAGCCTTTGCGTGCCGCTCGCAGAACGCAGAGGTGCATCTCTCTTCGAGCTTCGTTGCTTCACATGTGTCGGCTGTTATTCTTGGGCATGCGTGTGTGTGTGTGTGTGTGTGTTCCCTTCTCGTGGAGGCATGGAATAAAGGTAGAGCACATCGGGAGATAACCTCTTGCGTTCGGTCGCCGAGGCGGCCTCCCCCTTCTCCTCGATGTCTCTTTGCACAGTTCAACATTTTCCACTCTGAAGCAAAGAAAAACAAAAAAAAAAAACAGCACCAACGCCCGCACAGTCCCCACACCTGCGCCAGCCCATATAGCAGACGTCCTGCCGTGTGGAAGTCATCATTGGAGAACTAGCCTATCAGCCTGAAGTTAGCAGACCTAACAAAGTATACCAAAGGGCACAGCAAACACCGCTTCTAGAGAAGCTAATCGCACCTGTGCACCCCTGTAAGCGGCACTGAGGCGCTGACCCTCTGCATGCATAACGATTGTACGGCCAGTCCTCACTCCCTGCATAGTAACCCACCCATGGTGCCATGAGTTTTGTATGCACTCCACTACCACAGGCATCGGCGAAGCTACATTTTTCTTCCTCTCAGAACACCCCGATGTTTAGCAGCAACACAGGAGAGCCGAGGAAAGGGAGAAGAAAAACTAACATGATGAACCCCACTTGTCAAGCAGAGAGCGGAGGAATAGAGGAAGGAGAATGCGTAGAAGGTGCCGCGAATGGCATTCGCCACCCGTCCACACCGACGAAGGGAAAGAAAACAACAACGGCTGAAGAAAGAAAAGGCCGCATAGAAAGCAAACAGGAGAACAAGTAGTATCAGTAAAGAGCAAAGTGAACACAGCAAGGTCCGTTGAGACCGCTTCACTTGGCTGCTAGGGCCAGCCCCTGCCCTCGCCATGTTCTTTTCTCACCCCTTTCGCGGCTGCCTGTCTGGTCACATGCCTCATCTCGGTGCTCAGCGGTGGAAACGGGAAAAAAAAAAAACAAAGAGAGAACACGCAGCATAGCGAAGTGTGCCAGAGGTCCTCCACATACTCACCCGCAGTCCTGCAGGTGTTTGGCATCAGAAGAATGACGAGAGAGAACTAAGGAGATGCAAAGAGAAAGAAAGGTCACTCGTGCGCACCACCACGCAGTGGTCAACCACGCTGTTGCCTACTCTACCTCTCGAAGATGGAGACCAAGGTGTAGTACAGACCACCAAACCAGACTACAACTGCTAAGAGTAGGTAGACGTAGTATTGGGATCGAGCGATCGTGTAAGGACCCTCGAATAACAGCAGGAGGTACTCCCTGCAGCTATACTTCTCCTTGTCTCCCTTCAGCGCGTGGTCGATCTGCAGAGCAAGCAGCGCGGGCACCGTCACCATGAGATGTACCCCTGCAAAGGAGCCGAGAAAGCTGGCAAAAATGTTGATGGTGTCACTGCCGACAAAGACCGCCACAAGTCCAAAAGAGGCGTTGAGCGCCACACGTAAAAGAAATGCCTCCTTCTTGTCACTGGTGATGCTCACACCAAACGCCCTGTCCATAACCTGGATAGCAGGGACATACTGGATGGGAAAGCCGAAAATGAGACTGAGTCCCAGCAGCACCTGCAGAGTCTGCTTCACACCACTCGGCGGCAGTGCCAGCACGACGGAAGTGTGCAGTTTCTCCCCGTAGGCCGCGTAGCCGAGCACCCCGAAAAAAACGTAGAATGTGACGATGGCCAGAAGGGTATAGCGCAGTACCTTACCAAACTGGGCGCGATTCTCTGGTGCAACGCTGTTTTCGACAGGGAGAACCACACCAATGCCCTCCAGCGAAAACATGTGTCCCGAGATAAATACAATGAGCCGGGGGGTCGGAATAGCCGCCCTCACACCTTTGGCAATGCCGGCACGCGACAGCCTCTCGATATCCACGACAGTTATCCCTGACAGCACAGCAAGCACAAACATGCCGGCTAGTATTGACGCGTAGACGAGAACGTGCAACTTGTTTGAGATGAGGGTCATCGGGGTCACGACGACGGTGCTCACGCCGACAAATACTTTGTACGCCCAACTCTCGTTGAAGAATGCCGCAAACATGGACGAGGCGTACTGCAGGAACATAATGCAAAATCCAAACTGCGTGAAAACGAGGGAAAATTGCACGAATTTTTTAAAGTATTCCCCCAGAACAAACTCGACGACTGCAGGGTACGTCTTCACCTCAACGTGGTTGATGCGGTGCTTCACGTGCAGCAACGAGACGGTGCATTCGATCATGAGTGCGCCCAGCAGCACAACCAAGAGGCCGCCAACAAGGTAGCCCGCGTCTTGGTAGTAGGTGGGCAAGAGAAACACCCCCGCGCCAACGTTGGCCTTGAAGATATGAAATGCGGCGCCGTACAGGGAGGCGTAGTGCCGATCGCCCTGCCCTCCTGTCGAAGAGGTACCGTTCCTGAGCGACGTGTTAAGACTGACGTCTGTGTACTCCAGGCTCTCTTCGCCGACACTGCCGCAAAAGTGACCGGAGGAGTCGGCGCGGCTTGCACGCTTTCCGGCATCCGCGACATCGATCACAGTACCGTCCTGCTCCATCACCCCTGTGATTGCATTTGAAGGGAGATCCTGGCTTCCATCGAGGTCTGCCAGCTGCACCGAGGTAATGCCGTTCGCCAACGATGTACCCCGCACCGGGGTTACTGGAACCGTGGCGAAAGTCGGGAGCTGTATCTCATCATTGTTTGCGCGAGGGGTGTGCGCGGCGCTCACTTCTAGGGCCACGAGACTACTCTGAAACGACAGCACATTGCTGAGGAGCGGCTCCTTGTGCCTCACCGGACTGCTTTGACGAAAAGAGCTGCTAGTAGCTGTGTCTCGTGACGCAGCGGTTGCCTCTTTGCGCGATATAGGCGATGCAGAAGGTCCAGCACTGGCCGCGAGGCGGCCGACCGCTGTTTTTGGTTCACCGAGGGGCGCCGGCGGCCTCGCCTCCTCTGTCCCTGAGCTGATGAACACAAGACAAGATAGAGCCGGGGACTGCGCCTGGCTGAGACCTTCGCCCTCAGCACCGTCGTCGAGGAGACTACCGGTTTCGGTGGTGAGGTGCACCAGCCGAGGCGTCTCCGTCATCATTACCTCCTCTCCCGCTGCGGGGGGCGAGCCGGCCTTGGGACCCACCATAGCGCTTCCAAAAATAGCAGTGACGTGTTCAAAAGCTTTACTACATCGGAGGGGCGGGGGGCGAGTTGAAACACAAGAAAGGGGGAGAAGCACGTCCTCCACGCCTATGATGTGTGGATTTTGCTTCACCTGCTAGAGAGGTGTAGACGGGTGAAGTTCACGGCACCACTATGGGGACACGAAAAGAGCGGCGAAAGGGAGATACTAGCGGAACGAAAGGCAAAGAAAAGTGTGGAGACCAAACCCCCCTTTCCGGCCCTTGGAGTAAAAACAACACCAACTGAAGCGGTAACCGGTGAACAGCAGGCAACATGTCGTTCGGTGTTTTGCCTCTTCACGCGGGGCCCCTGCAAGCCAAAAGGTCAACCGAGAGCGCAGCAACACTGAGGCCACTGACGAGCATCCAGAAGCAAAGCAAACCGAAACCCGAAAAAAGGGGGTAACAGAGGGCTACGACGGATGCTCAAGCACGCAGCTGAGAGAACAACACAAAGAGGAGGTGCGAGCAGAGGAGTCGACTGAAGCACGGTGACGCGAACACCGCCCCTGAGATGTGGGTTCCACTTACGCTGCGTTCAGTGAGCAAGGGAAACTCGCAGGAGGCGTGCCACGGTGACCTTTTTTCCCGCCTCTCCCTTCCCCATCGTAGCAAACGGAGGGACAGCGGGTTAGCTAAGAGTGCTTCGACAGGCTACTTTGACGGGAAGCTGTTAGTTTTGACTTCGTGTGTGTGTGTGTGTCTTTCTCTCGTTCGTTTGCCTGCCGTTCTTTTTTTTTTTCGCTTCGTTTCGTCTGTGTTCATCACGCGACAGAATGCGCGCTACTTTCAAAGAAGTCGAGTGAAGCACAAACACGAGCGGCACCTCTCTCGTCAATATCAGTCGGTGCGCCGCGGCGTGTGTGCATAATGTGAACACACGTGTCCCTCTGTTGAGGAATGGGAAAGAGGAAGAGGAGAATAGGGGCCAGGAAAGGAGCAGCAAACGGGAGGCTGCGAGCGCGTCAGGTACGGCAAAGATAGGGGACAAGTCAAGCATCGCAAAGCGAACCCAAGGACTCCTGGGAGGTGTTAAAAATGCACTCCCTCTGGTGTTTCACGGCAGGAGGTGCACACGCGCAGACGCTGCAGAGACAGGAGCTTCTTTTTCTCAGACGTGACCAAACGCAGAGCCGCGAGGCAGTGCAACAGCAGACATCTAAACAAAAGCCAGCCATGCAGCGACGGCTGGTATGGCCGTCCGTGCTAAGAAGATCGCTACGGTGTTTTTTTTTTCCTCACTTGTTGGCTCCCAGCATCCGTTCCACACGGGGAAAATTGCAATTCAAAACATGAGGAATCCGAAGAAAAACAGAGGTGCTAACGTACATCGAAGAGAGCGAGAGAAGGGGAGGAGAGGGCAGGGGACGTGAGCCTTCACCTCCCAAAGAAAAAGCCTCAGAGACGTTCGTGCATGCCTGTGAAGCAAACAAGAAGGACGACAAACAGTACAGCCACATCGTTTTCATCCCAGACAGAAGCAGGCAGACATCACCGGTGGGCCTTTCCACCACTAACTTCGCAGAACACCCAATAAGGCTCCTGCCTCCCTAATGAGATCCTGACGCTGGTGCGAGAAGGGAAGCGTAAAGTGCGTACAGACGCCACCACGAACGAAAACAAATGCCTAACGGTGACTGCTTGCTATGAGTGCTGGTAATGAGATGTGCAGTGCATCGGTGCCTCGAGGATTCTCGAAAATGATCGCGCGGCAGGTGGGCACATTGCCAAGTCCCCACAGCGCCCGATTGCCGTTCACCAAGAGACTATCCTGGTCCTTGTGCTCAAAAATGATACCAATGAGAAGATCAATTAGATGTGTCACGCTGGTGACGCCGCGCAGCGCATAACTGCGACAAATTAGCTCGACCGTTTGGGGGTACTGGGCCAGCTCCGCCACAAAATTGACGACCATTTCCATGAGGAAAATCTGCTGCGGTTTCTCTTCGACAAGGTGGATAATGTGCTCGAGGATGCGTTCTTGAACCAAAATCCGTGCAAACTCCTCCCTCAGTCGTACAAGGGTGGCAAAGAAGCTGAGTGCAAACTTCTGCAGCACAATGCTCTCACGAAACTGCTGAACCCCAGGATACAACACCGTCAGCGCACGCGCGCCGTGGGTCTGGGAGAAGTCGGGCGTCGCATGGCACCCTGCGATGTTGTGTAGCAGCACTGCGGCAAACTCGAGCACCGTCTTGTTTACCGGAAATGCCTCCACGACGTCAAGGATGATGCGCACGCCTTCCAGTTCGCTAATCATGGATAGATGCGCTTCCTCGCCAACGCTTACGTTCCAGAGAGCCCGCAAGCCAATCTCGGAGAGGTTCTCTTGACTGCAGAAGAGGCTAAGATTCTGCAGAATAACCTCGATGCCGCCGTTCGAGGCGATGCTCTTCACGAGCTCCGGCTTTGCTGTCAGCTCGCACAGGCGACAGGTGACCTGCTGGGCCATGGACCTGCCTTTGAAGTTGGCGAGGATGGCAATGACGCGGGTGATGTCGTTCGTTACGTACCACGTGTCCCACACATCCTCAAACGTAACCTCCTCCTGCGGGAGATGCGGCAGCTGCACGTTGGCGAAAAGGTGCTTCACAATAGAGATCATCGATAGGACGCGATTCACGACTCCCTCGCCATCTACTCGGCTCTGGGATTGCAGCCCAACCAGCTGACCATTCTCGTTGAAAGCAGGACAGCCAGCTGTCATCCAGCTGCCGTGGGACTTGAGGAAGTTCATATCGCCGCGGCAGTGCAGCACTTCCTCGAAGCGCTTCTGTTCCACGTACGGTGCCTGCACGTGGTCAACGGCGCTTTCATCGGTCACAGTTGTCGTAAGAGGGGAGGTCACGCCTTCGCCTAGCGCCACTGCCGCGGTGCCGTCCACGCCGCCAATGGGGTGCTCGACAATTAGGAGCACATCGCCTTCCTCCACTGGAGTCCATCCTTTCCCAGTAAGCGGCATGCGCACCGGTGTGACATTGAGCAGCGGCGCCTCCTCGCAGCTGATGAGGCAGTAGTCCAGTTCAAGCGGATAGCGAGAGGCAAAGTAGTAGTGCTGCGGCTGCAGTTGCACATCCACGGCATGTTTCTTGGTGCCCTCAAAGAAGGTGGCCACAACGCACGTAGCACACGACGGCGTAGGGATTGCAACGGAAGACGTCAACAGCAGCCCCGGTGCCACCAGCACCCCTGATCCTACCGTCTTGTTTGTGCTTGGCTCACGAAGCCGGCATACCGCGGGGATATTGATGCGGTTGTTATTCGTCAGTGGGATGGTCATGGTTACTAGTTAGCACGTACGTGCCCTGTGCGTGCACAAATGTCTGCACGCCAGTTTACCTAGTTAGGAATGACCTAATATGAGCAGACCCACTTTGAGGTCTTCTGAAGCGGAGCCTGGGCCACGGCGCAGCAGAAACTAAAAGCAGACGCTGCGTGTGTACAGCATGCACGACGTGGGTGAAGAAAGAAAAGGGCGCGTCGGAGCTCAACGCAAAGGGAGAAGGGAGAGAACGCCTTGTTGAGAAGCAAACCGGTAATACGTTATGACCCTCTCTCTCGCGTGTCCGATGAGTGGCGTCATCGCCCGGGTGCACAGAGAGCGCGTCGATCGAGGCACTACATATGTCAAACTCTTCTCCTTGCACGCGTGACGTCACATAGGTCGAAAGAGGTGAAAACGTCAGCAAGGCGCGGAGGATGTAAAGCAGCCGCACAGCAGAAGAAGGGAGGGAGGGAGGGGGAGGGGGAGGAGGATCGACACGTCATCCCCCGTTTTTCTCTTTGCTGCTTTATCTTTCAAGGAAGTGTACACGTCCGTGAGTGTCACAGACACACCCACACAGGCCGGAGAGAAAGCGAGCCCCGTAAACTGCAAAAAGAGAGAGAAGGAAGAAGGGCACCCCCGGTTCCTCACGAAGAAGACATGAGCGTCCGAAAGAACCAACCGAAGTGGGCAGAGGAACCTGCCTGCAGCTGTGTTTTACTATCACCCTTTTCTGGACTTTCTGCGGCTACCCCCACCACATCTTCTCCCTCTCCAACCTCATACGAGCAACCCCCGAGTAGTCAACGTACAGATGTTCCATCATCTCACGTCAATCGCGCGTCCGCAGCTCTCCAAAGGTGAAGTAGCGGTGACAGCTGAAGCAAAACGCTGCCTTCTCCGCCGCGGGACCGTTCTCCTCAGGACAGCACGAGGTCAGCGGGGTAAGGCAGCTGGGACATGGTCCCCGCTCGATCTCCGCTGACGGCATTACGTAGCGCGAGGAGGGCCACGGCGTACTGCTGTTAATTGACGCGTTTGTGCGATCCTGCCCCGCGCTAACAGCATCCGGTCTGCGAATTGAGGAGACAGCACGTCCGTTCACTCTAATCTGCGAGGTCGACTGACGACGCGGTGTGTCATGGGCAATGGCGTACGAGAACGCGCCACGCGGAGTGGACACCGGGGTATAGCGCCGCTGTGGTGTGTTGGACAGCGACGCATTGGCATCATCGCCGACCCTGGCAGATCGACTGCGTGGCTGCGTGTGAGCAGAGCCCGGGGTGCTGTATCGCCCACTGCTGCCGTAGCGATGGTGGTCCTCGTGCTTTCGCCGAGCCTCACGAGCACAACTATGCTCCAGCTGCACCTTCACCTTCTCCTCTGCCTGTTTGGACAAAAAGAGTGAGACGCGTGTTTTGGCCAACTTTTGATGAAGTTTCGCAATCTGGGCATCTTTGTGTTCCTCTGCTGGAGAGACGACACGACGCGGCGGCGGTCGATCAGCGTGGTTCTCCGTGACGCCGGCTGAGAAGCGCTTCAGCTTCAGCTCTAATGCACGGCGATTATCGTTGGCAGCGTCCAGCTGCGCTTGTAGCCTATCCAGCGCCTGTGTGGCGGCTTGAGCGTTCTCCATGCGCCCGAGTACATCCCGATGAAGCGCCTTTAACTGGTGCAGCTGCCCCGCCTGGGTGCGAATGACAGTCATGAGGTCATCGATCTGGCGAATGAAGTGCGCAGCCTGATGCAGCGCGTGCGCTAGCTCAGAAGAGTCAGTGACCGGGCCAAGGTTTCGAGGGGCAGACCAGTGGGTGAGTAACGCGTCTGCCAGTTGACGTTCCTCGCTGGACTGCACCTCGATCACTCGCGACTCGACGCAGTGCCGCAGCGATGCCAACAGGGCCCGAGCTGCAATCTGCATCTCGCTAGACAGGGCACGGCCTTGCGTGCTGCCGCCGCCTCGCTCCTCCTGAGCCACCACCACCGCAAGGTCCGCAACCGTGTACCCAGGCTCCACACAGTCGTTGAGGCGATAGGGACCGGCAGCGCTGCTTGACGCTTCCACCCATAGCTTCTGCTGCAGCAGCATAGCGGCTTTCCTCTTTGTGTGATGCGCCCGCCAAGTGGCCCAGTACCGTTCTCGCACCGACGTCAGCGCGACACCTTCCAGGTGCGCCGCCGCCACTCGGAGCGCCGCTATTGGTGGCGCCCTCAGCCGCAACGGAGTACCTTGCGGTGTATTGCTCTGTTGTGCTTGTGGCACCCCAGCGACTGCCGGCACCGCTGTTTCTAATCGTGCAGTTTGCGGCCTCTCAGCCAAAGCTACCGCGGATTTAAGAGATGAAGCGGGAGCTGTGCTTGCTACTCCCGCCGGTGCGGCAGGGCTCGACCTATCATTCGGAGAGTTCCAATGACTTGGTGGGGCCGTGGGTGCAAGAGACGATGGGTGTGAGGTCGCAGTGGTGGACGTCTTTGGTGGCGCGCCGTGTGCTAAGACCTGTGCTGCCGCTGACGGTGATGCCGGCGCTGGCAGTGATACGGGCTCCGCCGGAGCAGTAGTTATGCTGGGGAACTGATGACCCACCGATGGCGCCGCACTGGGCGGCGCAGTGAACATAACAGGTGCGGAGCTCCCCGCATCCGCCGAAGCGCCGACTCTCCTCACCGTAGGCTCACCAGCGCTATTCTTGACTCGCTGAGCGGCGTAGCGCATCTCTAATTTTGAAATCACTTCGCCCTCCCGACCTTTGTAGGCGTCCAGTATGCGGTCTAACCGATCCACTTTATCCGGTTCATAGGCAGCAAGAATCCCTAGGATCTGCTGTCGGGAGTTACCTGGCTCCTCACATCGCTGCTCCGCCGGTGGGGCAGGCGTTGTGTCTCTAGTCGACGAGGTGGCGTCGCCTGGCACGTTTTCGGTAGTTGGACCGACGCTTGGTGACGCTCTAGACACGCCGCCAGTGGACGCGGTTGTCAGCAGCCTAGAAGTCTCCTGCGATGTTAGCGGGGCTGGCTCCGGTCCGTAGCGTCGCACGAGTTGCTGAATTGCCACCTCCTCCTTCCCCGAAAACTTCTTCAATGTGCCCTCCACGGTGTGCAGCTTCGCGGGGTTGTACGCATGGTAGAGAGCGACTAGGCGCTCGCGGTAACTACCACTGATTGCCATTGAGTTAGCGGCGCTCGCCCTGTTTGATGGTGTTACAGCTGTGGAGGCAGCTGCGTGACGCGGCAAAGAGTCGGCCAGTGAAGACGCCGCCGTCGCGGGTGGGTGTTGTCCGGTGTTTAACGACTGCACCCCCTCGACAAAGGCATCACCGGCACTGACCACTGCTGGGGCTGCAGGTAACGTTGCTTTTACGGGTGTTACGGTGGTAGTGATGGGCGATGCGGCCCCTTCCTTGACCTCGGATGCAGTCCACACCACTTCCGCCGCCTGTTCCTTGACAGCAGGCGAGGTCGTGCTTGCATGTGGCGAGGCTTCCACGTCGCTCGCTGATGCCGACCACTCCTGCAGTAGTGCGTGAGAAGCTGGTACAGGCAATTCGCTTATCGCTGCCGAAGCCTTTTCCGCTGCCACTCGCTCAGTGGATATCTCCGGTCCGTACTTTTTCACTAGCTGCTGGATCACCTCTTCCTCTCGGCCAGCATATCGCCTCAACGTGCCATCGACCTTGCTCAGCTTCTCTGGCTCGTAAGTGGAGTAGATTGCTACAAGTCGATCGTAGTACGAAGGCTGATTACGTGGAGTGCCCTCCTTTGCCAAAGCAGACAACGCTGGCACGCCCTCATGCACGTCGGCATCGCACGTCGGCACTACTGTTGGTCTGAGACGCAGCGGATCGACGTCCTCCGATGCCGGCTCCGGCCCGTACCTCTTCACCAGCTGTTGCAGCACGTCTTCCTCATAACCGCGGTAGAGATGAAGTGCCTCTTCGACCTTGTGCAGCTGACGAGGGTCGTACTTGAGATACATGGCGCGCATGCGGCGCCGATACTCCTCCGTCGTCCGTGGCGTGCACATGGGAGACGGTGATGTGGATGCGGTGGCGGCGCTACCTTGACTTCCAGCGTCCCCTACAGCGGTGGTGCTGTACAACAGCGAGTTCTGCATACTTCCACGATCGTTGCCTACACCCTTTCGCACCAGTAGGAGGAGGTGTGGATCACTTTGTTTACAGTCCAGGTGAAGGGTAGCTGGGGTATCTGTGGGGCGTAGAGGGCCGCTGGCCGCGACAAGCTCTCCAGTCAGCGGCGAGCGCGTTGCCGTATACAAGTCATACGCATCGAGTGCCGTCCCATTCCCAGCAGCTTGTTGAACCTTCTTGAAGATCGACGTGAAGCTGTCGGTGTCTTTCGCCTCAAGAGAGATGGTAAATGCCAATGGACCCCCCACAACGTGGAACTTCATAGCCTAACGAGTCACGGAGAGCCTTAACAGTAATGTGAAGGGGGGCGGCACACCTGAAGAAGATGGTAGAGAAAGAGATCAAGGAAGATGGATGGCGAGGAGATCAGTTGCCTTGATACACCATTGGGGCCCGCGACGCAGGTCGGGGGTGGCCTTTGTCTCTGCAATGCGAAGCGCAAAAACGACCCTGCGACAGTCCACTTTAGGTAAAAGCACCGCGCTTTACGGCGCAATCTCTCTGCTTCTCGCTTATGGCGCCGAGAGAGAGAGAGTCGGTATTCCAAAGAGGGATGGGGGAAGCCAGCAAAAGTGGAAGGGTCCAACTTCAGCAACGCGCGCGCGCTCGCTCGCATATGCAAGCACAAGGGCGACATGTAAAAGGGAAAAAAGACTGCAGAGCGACAGTAGTCAACAGAAAGGAGGTACACACACACACACAGGCGCGTGCAGGGAAATTGTAAGTTAACAGAGGCGTTGCTGTGGAAAAAAAAAGGGACGGGAGCGCACGCAAGCAGAAGAGATGATTCTGGGAGTAGACGCCTATGAGGCCTCCACACTCCGTCCCACCTGTGCGCTGGAAGTTATCAGATCACTGCAGTGACGAACATGGTGTTGGTGGTTCTGGTCGCAGAAACACTGCTTCAACATCTGCCACCTCAATGCAGGGTGTAAAAAGGAAGAACATGCGCATCGAAGTGAGGACTCTTCTCAACTACAGATACATGGTGCCGAGTGGAATTCGCGTGGCTCACCCTAGACGGGGGCCTACACGGTTGACTCACGCTTGCTGCTTTTCCACTTGTTTCCAAGTGGAAGGGTTTCACCAAATGGGCTCACAGAAAAACCACATATTTAGTGGTCGCACCGGATCGGGAGAAAGCAGGTTGTAAATGTAGAAGAAGGATCGAAAAAGGGGTCAAACACCCCAGGTCACCGAGTTACACTTTCTTGGATGCCCTTACTGGCCGACTTGATGCGTTGCAGCAGCGAGCCATACTCTTGGTGGAACAGATTTTGGTGCTCGAGTAGAATCGCGGCGTCGTTGATGTAGCGATAGTTGGGCTGCTGCTGCCTTTGCAACTCAATCTCATTGCAAACCGGGGTGAAGCTCCTCTCGCGCAGAAAGGGCTCACGACACACCTCGACGGAGGTGCGTATTGGCCCTTGGGTGTTGAGGGAGTCGCTAACCTCTTCGGCAAAGCCGCACTTGGGGCAATACCAGCCGCTACGCGGCCTATTGTCGGCTAAGGACATCGCCCACCGCCCGTGACGCTCAGCGACGCAGAGGCTTGCGATACGCTGAAAGTAGGTCAGGGCATCGCAGACAAGTCGTGTGCGAGCCTCCATCTCTGCACAAATAAGTTTCTGCACTATCAGTGGCCAGCATATACTCTCTCTTGGTACGAGCTGAGAACGATACAGTTGCGGATCTTGAGTCAAGGTGCCATCAGACGGCACACCACGTCCAGTAGCCGTACAATGCATCTCTGGATCGCAAGTCAAACAGTCACTCTCAGAAGATCTATTTTACAAAAAAAAAAAATGCTGCTTTCAAAGCTGAAAAGGTGAGCAGGGGTTGGGGCTAATTAGGCGAGATTGCAGCCTTCTACAACAGAGCAGTACAGTGAGCGGTGAGCACTGCGGTCAATGGTCAACGCTCTAAAGTTTCGTTCACGTCCGCTCTTGCGTCCGCGCTGCGCAGAGAATGCAATGCTACAAGTCTTTCAGTGTGGCATACTCTGTTACCTACGGCATACACATCAGCGCGCGTGGGAAAATGGAAAAAAAAAGAAAGGGCTCTACTGTTAGACGCGTACGAACGTTCAAAAAAATATGTAGCAGCACACTGTATGCACAGACATACACCACGTAACCGGCCTTTACCGGTGATTTCACGCACACAGCAGCACGGCAAAAGAAGCAGACTCCATACATTGAGAATGGGAAGGCGTAAGGGGGGTGGGGATCAGGTGACACAGAGACGGGAGAGCCATACGACTGAGTAGGGAAAAAAGGAGTGCCGTGATGCCATGGCCCATTGGAACTGCTTACATAGCCATATAGACATGAAGCGGAGAAGGTGCCTCTGTCTACTCGTATATATCCCCCACAAAGGCTTCTCACGAGTCTCTACAGAAGACTTTGGCGCCTAGGCACGCACCTCCGTGTTGCACTCAACTGGACAGCATTCCGGAAGACAGTCAGAGAGCCAAAGAGAAGAGGAACGAAACCTTCCTCCTGAAAAGTTTTTCTTCTACAGACACTTGGGTACACCATGTCGCCATCGCACACCTCACCGAATACTCAGCCTTTAAAGGAATCACGCTTGTTCATCTCTCGCCTGTATACACCCATCTACTCATATCTCTGGTGTCTCTGTGAATTCTACATCGAGATCACCGCCACCTCCCCGTGCTAGCAGGGCCTGGTACCCCACTCATTGGGAGGAGGCTAAGCAGCCGGCAGCCTGTCCCTCGGGTACAGCTATGGACTTCGGGCGTCCGCCTCCAGGTCTAGACCGGCGCTGTGCCGGAAAGACATCCCTGCATGGTCGCGTTAGCTCCCGCTCACCATGAGCTGGGTCGACAACTCAGCAACGACAGCAAGAAAGAGACGCAGACCGATCGGCCGCGGGGGCCATGTGCGGGCGGCACGCGCCATCTCGTACAGGCGGCCGGCTGGGCTGCCGGGGCACCGATGCCGCAAGCACGACAAGCGCACACCCCTCCCCCCCGTGGCGTCACCGAGGCGTCGGAGAGCCCAGTGAGTGGATATGGCGTGCCGCGGCTTGAAGCGACGGCGGGGGGGAGCGTGGCCTGCAGGCAGAGTGCGGGGTCTCACAGGGCCCCCTGCTGCCCCGCACGGCAGACGCCAGCGCCTCGGCTCTCAAGAGCAGGACCCTGGGAGCGGCCCGCTGGGGTCAGGACATGCGGCGCACGCGGGTCCGTGCAGCGCTGATCGCGCAGCCTGTGCGCGAAGGAGGGGCGGGGATTGGGCGGGAAGAGCCCGTGCGACGAAGGGCCCGCTTCGGCGGCAGGGTGGTGTCATTCCAGCTGGTGAGCACGGCAAACAACGACAAAGAGTCGCAACACTAATGTGTGTACGTCTTTGTGAAGGACGCTGTGTTACGCAGCGGGAATTTTTTTTACGCTCGCTAGGCACAGGCGTGCTGGTTGAGTCGGTACTACTCTGGTCATTATCCTCTCACCACAAAAGCTCTGGATGCAGTTCATGAGGCGTAGGTAGAGCAGTCCTCGACCACGCTCACACAAGCCAAGAGCGTCTTTCGGAAAGATATGCGGAAGGAGCGTGCATGGTTTTGAGGAAGTAGCGTGGGAACCTCTGCAAGTGTGGCCAGCGATGCAAGCAGCAAGTCCAAAAGTAAAAAAAAAAAAGAGGAAGAGATGGCGAAAAAGGATCTGTGGGCGTGCCACATGTCAGGAGTGCCAGGAGAAGCGACACAAGAATCACAAGATCCGGCAGTAGTGCACCAAATAGAGAAGAGAGCGCTACTAGGCGGAATGGCTGCAGTGCTACCCAAGAATGCAATGTATTAGCGGGGCAACGCTCCCCCTCGATGCTCTGCACACACCACTTCCATTCCTGCCGTGTTTGCGGACTTCCAGCAACCGCGCGCTCCAGAAAGCGGACGAGGTCGTCTTCGGTTCGCCGGAGGGAAATCCGGATCTACGCGGACCTGTGCAAGGAGGCAGTGGCTACAACCATAGCAGTCCCCCGTCTGCCCCCTCCCCCATGGACAGGTTGAATGGAAATGACCAAGTAAAGGCGTCACAACCACTCCACGAAACAACCAAGAAAAACGGAGGAGCACACAAGAACAAAGAGATACAACAGAGACTGCTAAGAGCGCCATCACCACCACGACTCGGCGCCACGGCCAACCCTGTGAGCGGGGACAAACACGCTGTGGAGAGCGAAACAGGAAACCGCTTGAGGGGATCTTTGCGTTCGATTTTCCATACGCGTCTACCTGCGCCCTGTCTCTTCCTCCTCCATTTCTTCAACGGACAAAGAAAAAAAAAAGAAGAGTCACCCCATTCACTACAGCAGCGTCATTTCGGTCACTGGCAACGCAAGTCCCTCAGTGTTGGTGGTGGTCGGAAGAGTAAGGACAGGAAAGCATGTGAGTATTAAAGAAAAAAAAAACACACAAGCGCAGAGACCAGAAAGACACATAATCAAGAAGAGACTGCCAACAGTAGCAGCACACACATGAGCAGGGAAGAGATGAACAACAGGAGGGGGTGGGGGCGCAGAAGAAGAAAGGCGAGAAACAAAAAGGGGGCCACATTGATATGAAGGACTGGGAAAGCATATTACTCAAGCAACCGGTGCAAATGAGCGAGGGCTGCAGTAACATGAGGAGAGGGAGAGCGACATGGTGGAATAAGGAGGATGGGCAGAGAAACACAGTGGCTGAGGGGGGCTGCTATTCGGTGCGCGAAAAAAAAAAGCCACAGAGAGAGCGTCAACGCCATTGCCAACACTTTTCGTCCGTGAGCCAATGCAATAGTTAGGAAAATGGCAGAGAAAAGAAAATATGAGTTGATCCTCGCTCCCCCCTCCGCGCCATAACACCGTACTCACAGCCACCACCACTGCTTATCCCCGCTTGCCGTACACTGTACAGGGCAGCAGACACAAAAACGAGGGAGAGAGACATATGCATGTGTGCCTCTACCCTCTCCTCACCGAAGACAGAGTCAGGAAGCAGCAAGAAGATAAAAAACGAGATACAGAGCCATCAGCGCACCCCATATCGGCAGACAGTGGTGATAGTGGAGGCAACAAGAAAGCACTTCAGCTACTGTTTTTACGGCCTTCACCTATTAGGTCACCGCGCAGCCGACGAGCAACCTCCACTGTCACTGATTGCTCGGCACCCGCGGCTGCCCCGGCTGCGGAAAACGACGTGGTCGTTGAGGAGCTGTTGTTCTGCAGGAACGTGTTGAGTTGCTCCTGGCGTGAGGCACGGTTGCGGGCAAGAATCTTTTCACGCTGCTCTCGCATGTACTCGGCGCGCTTGTCAAGTTCCTCCCTCGTGGGTGCCGGTGTCGGCACAGGCGTAGCCGAGAAGGCGGTGCCGTGTGCTTGACGTGCAGGTGCACTGATTGCGGGTTGTGAGGTACTTGTAGCCGCCTTGGACAGAATCGCAGGCAGTGCATCCTGACGCTGACCAACAGAAGGCAGGGCAGGCGGGCTAGAGGAGGCGGTAACAGGCAAATGGGCAGCCGTGGAGACTAGCGTCACCGCGGCAGTAGCTGGTGGCGCCGGGATTGCTTGAGGCGCCTCAGGCGAGCTGAAATCGGCCTTTGACAGCTCGGTCTCTCCGTTGACGTTCGGTCCCCTTCCCGCCATCGAGTAGTTGCAAAACTGCTCAGTTTGCAATTCCTTCTGCTTGCCAATGAGGTCCATGTGATCTTGGCGGTAGTGCTCCACGTTAGAGAGGTCCTGCGCAGCCTGCGCCTGCAGGACAGTGTCCAGTCGTGCCTTCTCACTGTTCGCCTGGCGCTCAATGGCAGCAGCTTGCATATTTACATCCTCCTGTACGCACGCCTCGTGGTAGGCGCGCAGCTGCTCTTGTGCAGCGCTATCGTGCAACGACACCTCAATGGCGCGTCGCAGCGCATCCTCCTCATCTGCGCCGCCGTTGGCGTCGATGGCGCGCTGCACGTGAGCCGGAGCCGAGGTTTTACTGTCGCCCATCTCCGCTGCCGGAGCTGCACCGCCGTCCACACACACACCCTGCGAACACAAAGCAGCGCTTGCCAAAATATCCAGCTCCAAGTTGCGTTTCACCATCATCGTGTAAAAGTACGAGAAGTTGTCGGCATTGAGGATCTGTTTCAGCAGTTTGTTTGCTGCTTGTCGTTCGGAGCGGCTGTCGGACGTCTCCTTACTTGACGCAAGGGAGCTCTGCAGGGCCTCCACAGCCGCCCCCATCGGCACCCCCAGCTCCGTCAAGAAGGACGTCAGCAGGGAGTCAACGAGTTCCTTGAATTTGTTGTGCACGATTGTGTACTCCAACTGCATCTCCGACTCGTTCCTAAAAATGCAGCAGTTCCCGTCGAGAAAGTTGTCGATTGGGGTCAGCCATACGGGCGACGCGGAGAACTGCACGAGGGCCTCTGTGATCCAGCGACTCTCCGTCATTGGGAAGAGCACGGCGTGTATACCACTGTTGGACAAGTTCAATCCACCCACAACGACCACCTCGGAAACGCTCCACAGCACGATCGGAAGTTGTTTGGCGATGGGAACGAGAAAAAAAAAAAGAGAAAAGAGAAGGACCCACTTGCCCGCCTACTTTTCCCGCCCACCTCTGGCACAGTTGTGGTTGACGGTGTACAACGCTCTGCACTTTTCTAGTCAATAAATTCTCACTAAAATCCGGCGCATGTATGCAGCGACCGAGGCATGCACGGAGATGCGCTCAGTGCTTGCGCAGTGCGAAAGGGTTGAAGTGGTGACTGACGTAGGCGAGTCTGAAAAGCTGTGTGAGGGTGTGAACAGCCAAGAGATGATCGAGGACAGTGAACCATCAACAAAGAAAACGGGAAGGAAATACACGTGTGAGCAGGAGGAGTGGAGGAGGGAGGGAGTTTACGCCGCCGGCAAAGAAAGGAGAGGTGGGGGGAAGAGAGGGTTGCGTCGCACAACGTCGGGGGGAAGGAGGGAGAATGGAACAGAGACTACGGAAAAGAATGAAAAGCCCGAACGCCGGGAAAGTTCACAAGGCACGCAGCGAAGAAGGACGTTGAGCAATCCCTCAGTATAGTGTGTGTGTGTGTGTGTGACAACACGAATATTCTACATTTAGGCAATACGAGTGTGTGAGGGAAACACAATAAAATGAACTGCCCGAACTCGTTAAACACACAACGGGAACAAAATGGGAGCAACAGAGAAAAGGGGGAGGAAAGAGGTGTTGTAGCAGTAGCGCGGTCTAAGCAAGGGTGGAAAGCACTGAAAATGCACTAAGGGTACACACGCGAGTGAATGGCGCCCGTAGCAACTGCTTCCCCAAAGGCCTCAATACCAGAATCATGCCTTTCCCATCAACACACACCACTCGCTCTTTCTCTCCCTCGTGGGGGTCTCACTCTCTCTCCCTCTCTCTGTGTGGGCATGCATGAACGCCGCGTTGATAGAAACGAGTTCCTCCTCATGTCTTCGGAAGGAGGGAATCCATTTAAATCACATGAGGCGCGAGAACTCGATGAGATGAACGAGAGAGACATGTGCGTCGAGAAGCTGACGCCCACTCATTTTTTTAGAGTTTCCCTCTATTTAAGTTGGGTGTACTTGTACGTAGGGGTAGGCGGTTTCTTGAGGGGGGAAAGAAGGGAGGGGATAGCGCCGTGCCTTATGCACCCGCCTGCGTCCAGCACGGTAGTCTGCAAACACGGTAGGCACACACAGTGAAGACGCTCGCAAGCACATGGCAGGGGGGGTGCTATACGAACAGGAAGGCAAAGAAGGAATCGGGAGGCGGTGGGGGCAAACAATACTCCTATGAAAAAGGGCATGATACACACACCCACACCCAACGCCAGCGTGTGGTCCCCCCACCCCATCCACCGACTACACATCACCAGGACAGAAAGGGACGCCGCACGCGCACTTCACTGACAACAGTTTGTGTGTGTGTGTGTCGCAGTCGCTAAGCTGTGATAGTGTCATCATCGCCGTAGTCAGGCATCGCATCCGCCTCTGCCGCCTCGACAGGTTTCGCCAAGGGGGTGATGTTGCTCTCCCACCTCGAGAAGCAGTCAATCAAGGATGCACTGCAATACATGCACGTCTCCCGGACGTCTATCGGCGTGTCACGAAAACACCGGGGACAAGTCGCGGTTGTGTCAAGCGACTCGAGGCGCCGCCGTGCGCCACACTCGGGGCATTCGGTAACACGCGAGCGGTTGAAGAGGCCACACGTACACTTCCACCGAGAAGGATAGTGTGTCGCTGTTAGTGCCCGCTGTGCATTGCACTTGGGACAGTGCGTGCGGACAGGAATTTCGCCACCCGAAAAGACCGGGGTTGAGCACACCTCGCACAGCCACACTTCTTCGCGTAGGTCAAATTGTCGCATCGCGCCGCACTCTTCGCAGCGCGATGCGTTTCGGGTACGATGGCCGTGACCGCATGCGTCGCACGTCCACTCCACGTCACGCAAGCGAGCACGGCAGCGGTAGCAGGCGGATTTTTCAAAGTGGTTCGGGGCACCGCAGACAGCGCATGCAATGGTCGTGCTAGAATCGCTGCTGCTCGAGACTGGGGTACCTCTGTCCGCCATGGTGCACGCCGCGCGCGGCATACCGCACTGCAAGCACACCACGTTGGTAGCATCGTTACGCCACTCGCACTCCTGGCATGTCCACGGGCAAACGTGCTTCTGTTGCTCACCGCAGCCTAGACACACACTACGATCGTGGCGGTTGGTGCTGCAGCAGTGATCGCACAGCCAGTACCCGTAGGGCACCTCCCGTCTGTGCCCACAGCACTCTTGTTGCGACACGCGGAGCAGCTTCCGGCAATATGGGCATTGCCAGTCTCCTTCCGAAGTCACTGGCATAACGGTCACGTCAGCTCCATCCTTGAGCGCCGCAGGATCGCTGGAACAGGTGGTGGATGCCACCTCTGCGGTCGGAAAGATGGAAGAGGCTCGCAGCGCGGTGAGCTCCGTCTTGCTCCTGACTCGCATAGCATCGCGTGGCTGGAGGCAAATATCGCAGAAGGTGACGTTGCGGCGATGCATCACGTTGCAGGTGTAGCACCACCACGCGTTGTCAGGCAGTTTCGTCGCCACCCGAGGCTGCTCCTCATTCTCGTGCTTCGGTGAGGAGGATGGCGAGGGCGAAAGCAGGGTCGGGTCGTCAGCATCATGAAGCGAACCCCCCGCTGCGGTTGCGGTCCCTGGAGGCCGCACGTCTTGAAGAAGCCCGGCCGCCTTGACGACGGTTTTTGAGTGAAGCATCCCCGCAGAGTCAGGAGCGAGTTCCATGCTGGCGGTGTCAACGTGGGCGCTCTCTGAACGTGGGGGCGTAGTCAGAGTTGCCTCCGTAGATCCGGGGCTCTTCCCCCTCGCGAGCGCAAGAGCGTCCAGAGGTGCGCAACAGGTGGCGCAAAGTTCCCACCGGACGTCGTTCCAGTCGCGACACGTTGGGCATCGAACAACAGAGTTGGAGAACTGTTGCTGTTGCTCGTGACCACACCCACGGCACTTCAAGGAAAATATGCTGTTTTGGACGCCGCATTCGCAGCAATGGCAGGTCCACGATAGCGGGCGCCCCGCAAAACATGAGGGGCACTGTGTCGCCGCTCTGGGGCAGAAATGGTCGCAGGTCGGGCATACCCAATTCTGGACACCGCCAAAAGGCGCACCACACTGGTCACACATGAACTTTGCCCGTTGCCGCCAGGCCACAATGGCGCGGTCCGTCTTTGGCTGTGCAGAGGCACTGGCCTGATCATTGGTGTGAGAGCAGTGCTGGCACAGCCACGTAGTGGGCATTATGGCGACGTGGCGCAACGGCGGGAACGCAGACCGGTACGAGATGGTCGCTGACGCCTTACACATGTGGCACGTCGCAGAAGAAGAGGTCAGCGAGTTGTATGTGCGACAAGCAGCGCACAACCACTCCAACGCACGCGGCACGTTCTCGCCACACTCCCCTCGACGGATGGTGGCAAACGGCTCCGCTGCTGCGTTATGCGTCCGTGAATCGGTGACGGAGGCGACTGATTCGTCAACAGGGGGAGGTAACCCAGAAATGCCGCTCCACTTGAGACCCTCTTGCGCGTGGGCGGGCACCCCTGGACAAGGTGCCATGTCGGCCGTGGGCAGCCTACCCCCGCCCAGCCGCTCTACGTCCGCCACGAGTGTGGCGCCAGCGCTTCGGTCTTCGGTGGCGTGAGTCTCGCATTGTGAGAAGCGACAGCTTTTGCTCTCCGTGTCGGCAGCCTTGCAGTGCGAGTGTTCGTTATCGCTCGCGGCATGACTGTAGCCCTTGGAGAGCGATGCTGTAGAGGCGGGCTTAAAGGCATCCTGTATCAGCAGGCGGACAAGCACATCTTCCTCTGCCGGTGAGTGAAGCGCCCTTGCATTGAAGAGCCTTGAAATGCAGTCTCGATTCCATCGACATCGAACGGAAAGAACCTCAGTGCGCCGGCGGCGAAAGATGGACAGACTTGTTTGTGCTGCTCTCAAAGTGGCGCGTAGGTGTACTGCGTGTGCGTACGCTGCATTGGGAGTCTGCATCAGGTCAACGACCCACCCGGAGAACAGGACCGGCCTCTCTCTTCCTTTTCCTGCCTCAAGCTAAGTGGCTGGCTTTCGCAGCAGCCAGTGTGTGCGCACGTATCGGCTGAGACGTAGGTGCGCTAGGCGCCTTCAATTGAGGTAGAAACTGTGAGCCGGTATGCAGTATGGCAAAGCGAAGTAATCATCGAACGTTCCGGTGTAGAGAAGAGAGGAGCGAATAGGGAGAACCAATCGATAAGAAGAGTGTACAACGTCTTTCAAGTCAGAGGGAGAGGGGGGGGGGGAGCGGGGTCAAGGAGTGAAGGGGCATCACATCAGCCACTGGAAGTCCTTGTCACCACAATGAGTGAAGCGGGAGATTGGGAACGACCGAGGGTCGTGTGAGCACAGGGAAGTCCGCTTTCACTCGATCATCATTCTCCTCAAATTTACCAAAGATAACACAGCAGCTGTGTCAAAGCAGGTATGCAGCTTGAGAAAATAAACCGCAACATATTGCGCCTTACCAAAGGCGCTACCACACCGGCTCCGACGGTCTACTCCAATTCCACTGGTGTGTGTGGGTTTTTCGCCGCGCTTGACTTGCGGATTTGTGTGGCCACTCTGACTTCAGCAAAGGAAGGCAAAGACTAATACAAGTGAAACAAAAACAAGACACACACACGCACACGCACACGCACGCGCACGTTCCCAGCGAAGTGCTACACCTCATGAGCCCCCCCCCCCGTGCGGCCCTCTCCTTCTGTAACACCTACACGTCTCACATGTGTGTCGCTTGGTGGCCGCTTCACCCTGTAAGTGGACGGTGGTGCCTCAAGCAGAGGGAGCATAAGAGAAGCACAAGCCGTTCGCGGGTGTTACTGTGCCGCGTCGCACGTCCCGTGTGTTGACTATTCCTCCCGCACTCCACGTAGCTCACCAGAATACCACACACACAAACCCTCACAAGCAGGTTCAACCGTCCTTCTTCCCTAGTCTCGCTTGCCTTCGTCGGCTACGCTCCCCATGTAGAGAAGCAAACGAGTACGGGGACGAATTTGTATGCGCTGGCATCGCTCGCGCCCTCTTTCTAGTGGAGGAGGTGGGTGAAGGGATCTGAAGCATTGATGAGGTACGCATCCAATGAACAAGCGCCGCGATAGCATTCACCAGAAGGCTTCTGCTGCCTCGTGTTGTCTCATCCTTTCTTGACCTTCTTTTGCGTCTTTTTCACCCCCCCCCCCCCGAACGAACGGCGGAGTCGCAGAAGCGGCTTAGTCACGGGCGGATAAAAAAAAACCAGCAGTCTTTCGACACAACGTCTCTCCAACAGCCGCGCCCTCCGTCTTCGCCGTGGTGCAGCTGCCCTGCACGTTGTAACACGCAGCCCTACAGCTACACAAGAACACAGGGCGAGAGGGCAGTTCCTATAGCTTTACAGGCTTGCGTGCTCCGCAGCCTCGAGAAGCCGACACAGCAAGCTTGCGAGCACCGCAGCGGAAACACTCAAGACGACTCCTGAAGTTCTTTGAGTAACACTTCGCGCACATCCAGTCTCCCGACGTCCTCCACGACGGGTTCATATTTCCCTCGGCAGATCTGGCGCCCGAGCCTTCCTGGAAGCCCTCATGCTCGTATTGCGGGGCCAGCCCCTTGCTAGACCACTCATCGGCCCGCTCTGTGGCACGGCCACACTTCCAGCAGTCGCGTCGCGTGCGGAAGTTGCTCGTCTGGCAGTACACACATATCCAGTTGTTGTGTTGTACTGCTGTAGCGATGGCGGCGGTGCCAGTACCATCCATCTCTCCCCAGCCAGTGGCGCTAAACGAGTCGGTAACCGCTTGAGCCGGTGATGAGGGTCGCGGCGAGCTGCACTGGAAGCATTCTGTACGACGAGAGTAATTCAAGGAGCTACATGTCGAGCAGTACCACTCACCACGAGCTCTATTCCCTTGTGGGACGTAGCTTCTAGCATGGCCGCCACCGTTTCGCTCCACTTCGCGAACCGTCCTGGGCTCCGCGGCCGGGCGATCCATGCCGCAGCCGCGGCAAACCTTGTCATAGATGCTCGTCGTCCCTTGGCACGCACGGCAGGTCCAACAAACGGGAATACGACTTCTACAGTGAAAGCAGCGCGAGCGTGCAAGGTGGTTCAAGGCCGCACAGAGCGGGCATTCCCACTCGGCAGGGGTAATGTGCGTACCACACTTTAAGCAACTCTCTTCATCGCCGGGGTTTATCTGGCCACAGCTCGAGTTGCGGCACATCCAGTCAAACCCAGGCGGACCCTCTGGGAGATTCGCTCCGTCCAATACGGTCTGTAAAGCTGGATTCACTTTTCTTCGCTGATGCAGCGGTGAATGCCGCGTTTCGGGTACGTCCCCGGGAACAAAGGGCCCCACAGCTGGCAGTTTCAGCAGACGCCCAGGAATTGGCGCCTCTCTGCCAGAGTGGGTAGCGCGCAGTGATGGATCCAAGGCCCCCGCGCCTTCGAGTGGATTTGTAAATTGTTCGTCTGCATCCTTGTACGAGATGGAGTCATAGTGCTCCTGCTGCTGCTGCAGTATCACGGCCTTCTCCTGCGCGCGGCGCAGGATTTCATCCTCTGCGACGCTGTGGGGTGCCATATTGTACCCGCAGAAGCCGCAACGACTGTTGTCCTCTATCTCGTCGACGCGGTTGTTTTCATGGCAGACCGCACACATCCAGAAGCCCTTGCTCTTGTCGCTCGCCTCCTCGCACTTCCTGCACTTCCGCACTCCGGCGTAGTTGATGGTGGTGCAACCCACGCACTTCCACCCGAGCAGCTGCGGCTTTTCTGCTCCACAGGACTCACACTCTTTGCGTGTTTCGGCGTTCACCACGCGGCAGGACTCCTTCGCGCACATCCACGGGCGCAGATTCCTGGACTTCCATGACTGCCGCAGCAGCCGTGTCAACGTTGTGTAGGCGCGCGTTGAATTTGTCAGTGCACACACTGCGCCGCAGCCCTGGAAAAAGTGTGAGGAAGACCACGATGCAGCCAGACCGCCACCCCGCGACGGAGACAACGGAGAGGAAAGAGGTGTTGCCAGTAACAGCCACCGCTTCATGGTGGAGAGCACAGAGCGCATCCTCTAGTGCCTCCTAGTTGTTGTTGTTTTGAGGGTTACTTGGAGAGCGGTATGCGGAATGTGAACCGAAAGTCCATATTCCACAGCAAAGAGGAGAAAATAGCAGGAAAGGCGTGGAGAGGACACATGAGGCAGAAGAATTTGCTCATGTACGGAATATGGAAAGGGGCAGAGAAGAGCGTTGCGCGTCTTCTCTGCCAACACATCAAGATAACCATCTAGATAAGCAATGCACAGACACACGCACACACACACACATATATATATATGTCTATACAGGCCCAATAGGAATTGCGCCGAGCAAGTGGTGGCGGAGGGAGGCGAGAATGTGCGTCCTCACCACAGAAAAGTGAGTCTGAGTAACAAAGCACAATGTACCTCACCCAGCCACTTTGCCCTCAATGATACAAATGGGACTAAACAGGAATGAGTGCAGGTAACTACGAGGAGAGGAGAGAACCCATTGCAACTGCAGACGTAAGCTGCCCATGGACGCCTTTTTCGCTGTTGTTTTGCACTATCAAGGCATTACGGCCTCTTCGCATTACTTTTTTTCTGTGGTGGGGAGGATCGTGGAGAGCTGTCGAGCACACTAAGAAACAGAAGAGAGAGCGTGTTGCACGTCGGCAAAATGCTCGACCTAAGCCTGCAGCTTCAGTTGCTTCACGAAACCGCAAGAGACGGCTAGAGTGACGCGGGAGAGCAACAAGAGTAGAAGACGGGAATTTGGTCGATGGACACGTCACCTTCTCCTCTTTTTTTTTTTTTGCGGGAATTGCTTTGCCTGTCACTGTGTCCAACGGTCGCAAAAGCCACAGAGAAACGAGTGTCACAAGTGCCTTGGATGTGCACGCCTCATCTCCTTGTGCGCGCACCAAAGTAATGCCAGAACGCCACACACGCAAGGCAGCCGTCGCTGTCATGATGCTGTCAAACGGCGTTGAGGCACACAGCCCCTTGCCGCTGTCTCTTGTCCATTTCTCGAGCATCCACTGGTAGGCTCTTACCTTTTACCTCATTAATGGAGACTCCTTTTATAGATGGAAAAGTGCGTATGTTTTTATATCTGAAAAAAGCACCCCCCCTTTTACAGGTCCACTTTCTCGGGCTTTTTTCTTTCCTTTTCGTTCCCTTGTTTACGCTTCATACACCGACCTACCGAGGGGGAAGGGGAGGGGAGGGGAGGGGGGAATCCGCTGCCCGTAAGGGACAGCCGGGTGCCACTCTCTGTTCGCAAGGCGAGGGTGAGGGAAAACGCATACGTCAACACATCGGCTGCCTTCTCGCTTTTCTTTTTTGCCTTCTGTTTCTCTGTTCCTTTCGTTTGTCTTTTTCTTTTTCAAAGAAGAACGGCAACGAGAGAGCGCCAGAACGTTCGGCTACGCACCTGCGACGAGACCCGAAAGAAACCTAATCGAGTCACCACCGTCGAGGAGAACGCAGAACACAACTGCAAGAGAACAGACAAGAAACGCTTGATGACAACTAATACTGAGAATCGCATCGCTACACCACCTTGCAGCGCACACCTACACAGACACACACACACACACTGTGAAGTGGGGCTCTCTGAGTGTTTGTCTCTCTCTCTCTGCATGTGTCGATGTTCCGCGCTTGATCAAACTGAAACGACGACTACAGAAAAGGAGAAGAAACACAGGAAGAACAGCCAAAGAGCAACGACCGTTCTCTGCACGTGTGCCTTTCAGGTTGTTGGTGTCAGTAGGGCGTTCAGTTTTGTTTCTTTTTGCTTTTGGATGCGTCTCCTTTTTTTTTTCGAACGCGGGGAGGGGGAGCGAGGCTCAGGGCGGCGCCGAAAGAAGAGAAGAAATCGGAAATGGGCATCGGTGTTCCACATTTCCTTTGCGCCTTCCGAGTGTCAGCAGGGACAAGCAACCGAGAAGATGACCAACAGAGCGGACAAGAGCAAAGAACAAGTGACATGGTGCATGCTTGAGACAGGAACCGAAGAGGGCTTGTGGGGAAACAATAGTGCCGTGCCTTGCGTAGAGAGTGACAGGCAGAGAGAGAGGGGGGGAACAGCCGGCTAGTAGTCGTTGTGGACAACAGACCGTGGAAAGAGGAAGGGAAATACGATAAAGAATCAGGAAGAGCAAGAAACACGAACAAGGGGGTGCCACTACTCAGCTCATGACCCAATTCGGCACGTAGCGTGCTGGATGCGTAGCCCCCTCACCTGCTCTTCAACGTCACGTACCTCGTGAGATGCGGCAGCAAGATTTTCGATCTTGCCTCGACAACGCCACGCACGTACTGAAGAGCATATCCCGCCATCGCACGCCTCCTAGCTTCCCTGCCCATCTTCAACAAGTGCCATACGTCCCTTTTCTCCTGGGAAAACGCTCTGCGCGCGCTGCCAGCGGCACCGCCCACCGCCTTCCTCTTCCTGGCGCTCGTCCGTTTTTTTTCAGGCTACCATTCTTTGCTGAGTAAAGGAGAGCGGGAGATTTGGCTAGCGCAACACAGGCTGCGTTTAAATCTTGTTCCAGGCAACGATATCCATCGACTGTACTTCGTCCTCAAAGCTCATGATCATATCCTCCAGGTCGTCGCCCGACACCTTGTCATCCTCAATGACGATCAGTTGCTGCAGTTTTTTGACGCCGAATGCGACCGGGACCAGCTTGTGGTCACCCCAGATGAGGCCATCGCGCTGGATGGCATGTAGCTTCTGCGCGAGCGCCTCCAGGTCGACGGCGTCATCCCACGCCTTGATGTCAAAAAGAATCGACGACTTCGCAATCACATCCTTCTTCGTCTTCTTCTTCTCGGCATCCTTCGCCTTCTTTGCCTCCAGCGCCGCCTGCTCCTCCTCCGTCGTCTCACCGAACAGATCAATGTCGTCGTCGTCCGCAGCGGCAGCAGCGGCGGGCGCCGGTGCAGCAACCTTCTTCGCAGGCTCAGCGAGCTTCTCGGAGCCGGAACTGATCATCTCATCGCGCTCGGCCTGGTAATAGGAAGCCATGCGGGCCACCCATTGGATCACGTTCGAGTTACTGCCGAACATTTCCCCGAAGATGCGGGCATCCTCGGAGCTAGGGGAGAAACCCGATACAAACGGCTGCGAGTTAAGACGGCCGTTAATTTCCTTGAGAGTGGACATTGTGTTAGGGTACGTTAACAAAACAACAACGAGAACTAAATGTGTGGAGGACAGGCTGCGGAGCGAGGCGGCAGGGTGGAGAAGAGCGAGAGAGAGAGAGAGGTCAAAAGAAACTTCGGTCAGGGTTACGTGGCATTATGATCACAGTCGCGTGGACGTCGGCCACAAACGGAGATACGCACCGTTCGATGGTGTATGGGGTGGGGTGGGGGGAATGTTAGTGGTCATGATTGGGTTGGTTAAGCGATGTTGAGGTGTGTTGTACCCGTGACGGGTGATGGCATCAGTGATGGCGGGAAGAGAAGGGAGGAGAGAGCAGACGCGTACGATGTTTGACAGGCAAAAGGTGCAGAAGAGTTGTTTACCCAAGGAAAACAATAGAGATGAGTGGTGAGCACAGAGTTACTGAGCTTGTGCTGAGAGACCGATACATGGGAAGCGGGTGCCATTCTGCGGTGTGGTGAACCCGAACGCGCATAAAGCCCCTGCTGTATTCTCCCTCTTCCCCCCCCCCCGCTTCTCTCATTCCAGAGTGAGAAAAAAAAGGCACAACCACTCCGCGGGCTTGGGCTGCCTTCCGCCGTAGAGGCAGGCGTAACGGCACATGTGAGGGTCAGCGGACACCATCCGCTCTCCGTGTGTGCTCGCGATTCTAGACCATTTCTTTCCGCGTTACGTCTCGTAATAAAAGGGAAGCGACTCACACCGATGCAAGCGAGGACACACTGACTACGCACAACAATGAACGAGGAGAGATCGATGTAACACTCTCGAAACCAACTCACCCGGCCGTGTTGGGAGGTACATCCAACGCACGTAGAGCACAACGGAAAGAGAAACACCCCAAGGACGCAGTGCTAACTCTGTGATAGACGTCTTTGCACAACTAAGCTTCGTTCGCCTGGTGGGGCTCTGTGCCGACTGCTTTCCCGTCCTCAACTCGGGAGCCCTCAAGGTGCTAGCAGATGCTTACCAGCGGCACTCATCGCCCTGGCCAGCACCAGAGAGTATTTTTTCTGCGCCTCCGTCGTCGTCAAGGAGGAGTCCATCTCAGCGAGAGAGCAGACGCGCACAAACACCTCGTCTGTCACGTACGCGCGCAGCGCCTGCACCCCAAGCGAGGCTTTGATGTGCGACGCACGCTTGAATTCCCATGCCAGCTGCGCCCGTGTCGCCTGTCCTTCGCCTGCGGCGAACTGGGCATGCGCCATGCCGCTCCACTTGTCAACGTCTACAGTTCCTCCGGCACTGTCAACGTTAGAGTTTGGGGCGAGCACACTAATGAGTTTGTCCGTGAGTAGGGCTGTGAGTGCACAGGGCAGGGAGGAGCGAAATTCGTTTGGAGACAAAAAGGTGCACAAGGCGACGTACGGCGTGTGAAGAGCCGCGTTGTAGATCCCGACCCGGTTCACAGCGAGACGCACATTGGCGTCTTCCCCGCGACGCCACAGTGAAACGTCTGTGAAGAACTTATCGTACATGACATGCGTGAGAATACCCTGACCACTTCGCAACGAGGCACGCAACACGTCGCTCATCTGCGGCGCGGCAGCTGGGCTAGAAAGCTGCCACTCCACACCCTCAGTCGTCTCCGACATTGGTGCACCCTTAGTGCTGGTGAACACAACAACGTAGTTGCGCTCCAGGCCCAGATGGCGTGCCTCGTGCTCTGTCAGCTCGCCCAACCCACCCAGAAGACGCGCGTAAAACTCTGACGTGGCACTGACACCTCGAAAGAAGCCGAAGAGCGGGCGGCCCGCGAGACCAACCACGCCCGCGGCGACGCCACTGAAGAAACCGCTGACGCCGCTCTCACGGGCACCGCGGATTGGCTTCGTCACGGCGTCTGAGAGACTACCGCCAACCTCGTGCAGCACCTCGCCAAGGACGCCGCGACGCTGCGAGGCCCCGAGCACGGCACATCCGCTGGCAGAATTTGGCGAACTACCAGAAGACACTCTTAGCGCGACGGTGCTGGGTGAGGTGTCAGCTAGGTTGCCGATGCTGCGCGCCAGTACCCCAACAGAGTGCAGTGTCGATGACGTGGTGGTGCGCAAGAACTCACGGGTGTCGGTCCATCGACTCTGGCCCGATGAATTCGTTACCAGGTTCCACACGCCGCGGGACCAGCTCCCAAGTAGCGCACGGGGGTTGCCAAGCACATCCAGTGAGCCGACAACCTTGCAGCTCTGCAGCAGCACCTCCGTGCGGTAGAGGGACCACAAAAACGACTTTGCGACGTGAACGAGCGACGGACTCCACCGCAGCTGCACCTCTCGTAGCCGCACCTCCTTTAGAGAGAGGGGCAAGCCTTCGAAGGAGGGAATGAGGTGTCCAGGGATCTGCGCCAGTCCTTGAAATGGGTTGTACCGCCGGCGACCACAACGGGTGTAAGTCACCTCCGCCACAATCGGAGAAATCCGCAAGGTACGCACGAACATGCTGTACGCACGATGCGAAGAGTGCGACGTCGAGTCGGCCACAACAGCACTGCCCTTGGAGAGAGGACTGCCCCGCCACTCAGATCCACAGCCGCCCAGCTCGATAGGCGCTGCTGCCGCCCAGTCCTTGCGGAGTCGCTCTGCTGTGGTGCGTAGGGTGAAGAGAAAGTCGTCGTCAGCGCTCACTACAATGAGCGGCACGGTGACGCGTAGGTGTGGCACAGGAAGCAGAACAATTTCATCCGCGGCTGCAGCCTGCTCGGGGCGAGTAAGCTGCAACTCCACCGCAAGCCACGAAGGGTCTTTAAAGTGCGGCACGCTTGTCGGTGGCATCAACAACGCAGTGCCGACGCCCCCTCGTTCAGCCTCGGCACTGGGCTCCGCAGCAGCACTTCCTTCCGTGGTGGCCACTGACCCGCTGCCAACACGCGGACCAACCCGGAGGAGGACAGGATAGGCAGCCTCTACTCTAGTACAGTCCACCACCTCCAAGAGAGCCAACGATGCACTCCCCATCAAGTGACGCTCCGTTATGGTAGTGGCGCCGTAAAACCCGAGGACGCGCACAAGAACGACATCGATCTCCTGCTCCTTGAGGAATGTGAGAACGTCCTCGTCCGTGGCGTGGAGGGGCACCGTGTCGCGACTGGTGCTCTCACCACTACGCACGCCACGACGCAGTCGCATACGGCCTCGTGCACCGTGCGCGATGAGACTCGTGCGTGCAAACGGACCCTCCGTCGGTATTGTAATCGCAGCCACATAGACAGTGCAGCTGTGCACGTAGACCTCCAGTTGCGTGAGTCGACGAGGCTGGGACAACATTCGGCTCTCAAGCTGCCGGGATGGCGCCACCGTCACTGTGTACTGCCACAGTCGGTGGTCGAGGCTTACGTAGACGTAGGCGTCAGTGTTGCCGATTCGCGCCCCAGACGACGGCGAGGTCGCACATCGCAATAGATCCACATCATGGCTAGCAGTGAAGCCTTTACGAACGTTGGAATGCAGTGTAACCCGAAGCCCTGGCGCCTCTAGCGTCGGCACCTCCCAGCAGCCGTAGCTCATTGTTTCAGCAGCCACCATGTAGCTGCAAGGACGCGCCGCGCGGGAGCACACGGCTGTGCTTATGGTGCCACGCTGTGTCAGTGGCGAAGCAAGGTCCGAGTCTCTTGTCAAAGCGCACTGAGAAAACTGCAAGGTGGTGTTGACACGGTTCACAATCTTTACCGGCGGGGCGGCCTGCAACCCAACCGTCACACACAAATACGCGCTCGTCATGCTCGACTGCACAGTGAGACAACGGAAGTGCTCCACCGTCAATGTGGCTTTCTCACCTGCGCGACGAGGCACTGGGTTCATGGTGAAGCACGACATCTCTGCCGGAGCATCCGTCTCCACTCCCTGAAGGTCAGACGAGACGCATGTGTGCTTCAGTACAAGCGGCTGCGTCAACCTGGCAAGCGAGAGCAACTTTACGGGTGGTGACCACGTGTGCGCCGGAGCCTGGCCACCACTTGTACTGTAGCAGAACTGTATCTCAGGCTCCTTTGTGTGAGGACAGAACTCTGTCACCTCCCGCTCCTCGCCAGGAGGGATGAGCGTGACCATCGACGATGCTCGCGTTGCCCTCTTCTCGTTGCTCGGCGCGGATGAGTCAAACGGCATCGCGAGCAGCGTACGGTGAGCATGCGTGTTGCGGATACAACACAATGAGCGCAGCTGCACCATCGCAGGTGGCTCTGGGGTGCAGAAACAGGAGAGCACTTGGTCTGGCACACACCCCTCTGCAGTGTCGTTTTCCGCTTTCCGATGGTGCTGCATGTGCGCAGCAGGTCGCTCACATCGCGTATTGGGCATAGGGGCTACTGTGTAAAAGCGCGTACAATCCGCCTGCTCATCCGCCACCAGCAACGTTGTCACAGTCGGTGTGGTGAGGTAGTAGGCGTCAGTCTCCTGCACAGATGCGGTGCTCTTCCCTGCGCCCATTACAGGACTCGTAGACACAACGAACCCAACTCGGTCAGCGTGCGGGGCAAGTGTGGTCACATACTCGGAGAAGAAAAGAGGTACCTGCTGCTGTGGCATCACGCAGCCGTGCGCACTAGTCCCGAGTAGAGGCTGAGGCTGCTCGGCATCCCGGAGGTATACTGGTCGTGTCAACGCCGAGCGGAGCAGCGCCGCGCACCGCACAGCGATAGTTGACAGACCCCACTGCTCGATGCGAACCGCGCCGCGAGTCACACCACTCTCCTGCACCAGCCGTATATACGATGGTGGCGGCTCCTGCAACGAGAGCGGCGCGGCGAATGACCACCACTGCGCGAGGGGAGACAAGCTCGGCAGAGTAGCGGAGTCGCCGGCGAGCGAAGGCGCCAGAAGTTGAAAGAAGGTGAACACCGTGCCCTGCAGAACATCCAGCGTCGATGGCGTCCACTGAAAACACGCACCATTTTCCACCTCTGCCGTGGCCACGACATCGCTGCTACTGCTTGCAAGCAGGGGTGATGGCGCAGACGACGTGGTATGGGGCGCCTTTACTGGCGAGTTAACCACTTCCTCGCGAGATATTCGCAGTCGAAGGCGTAGTCGGCACCCACTCCAGTTCCACAGTGTCCACACAGGCTCCACGGAGACCGTGTACTCACTAGGCGAGAGCCGCCCAGTAAAGAGTGGCACGGCCTGGCGAGAGCAACGGCGCCGCCATGTCAGTTGCACGACTCGCCCTGCCCCGGTGGCTTTCTCGATGTGTGATGCGGAAACCTTCGACTCGGGTCCAGATGCTTCGGCGAACGTGACACCGTTATCGCTGCCGCCGGTGCTCTCACCGCAGAGCGACTTCCCCGGAGTCGGACTCGCTGGGGAAAGAAGCATCGGAAAAGTCAGTGTGAACGCATCTAGCGCTCGCACACGATCACAAAGCGCAGGAGCACGCAACGTTTTGCTGTGCCCGTTGCTGTTGTCGGCGGTGCCCCTTTCGTGAGCATTCATGTTGCCGTAGAGCATCAGGCTAGCAGTCGCCTCGCTCCTCCGCGACACGCCACCACCGCTTCCTGATCCGTCGCTGCTTCCGCCGTTACTGCTGGCTAACTCATCAGCCAACGCCGCCATCGCATCCGCCATCATCGCCCATGTCAGCATCTTCGCGACTGGCGCGTACGCGCAGCCGTCCAGCTCCAGCGTCAGACATTCCTGAAGAACAGGTAGGGGGACGTATCGCGCTGAACGCGGCGGCACAACTAGTCGGGCACTCTCTGTAGTCACGCTAACGATGCCCGCTGCTACTGACGCCACACCACTCCCATCCGAGGTGCCGGCGTAGAACACGTTTGCAAGCACGACCGAGCTTGTCAAGTGCACTGTCTCCAGTCCATCACGGACACTCTTCCGCACAACCAGGTCTAAGGCTCCCAGCGCAGAAGTGTAGCCGGGAAGCGATACTCGGCACACAGCGCCATCGTCCAAGGCTTCTACGTGCACAGCAACGCCGCCGCTACCTTCGCCATCCTTCCGACCGAGAGTAGAGGAGACGGCGTAGACTGGGGTTGAGACCGGTGTCAACATTAGCACAGCACAAGAGACAGGAATGTCCGTGCGTACCAGCGGTTCAGGGGCCGCAGCCAGGTGCCACCGCGTGGCGCTGCTGCAAAATTCTGCCGTATGCGGTATCGACTCCGCGACTTCCATCTCGACGCCACTATCGTTCCAGAAGACACGCCTACCATCGTCCATTTCTCGAGTAGATTCCCGCAGAAGCCGCGCGGCGGTAGTCAGAGGCAGCGTCGCAATGACATCGTCGACGTCAACGGAAACAGACAAAGAGCGACTGCCGGGGGAGAAGCGAGTGAAGGAGAGGGACACGTGGGGTTGGGCACGAAAAAGTACACGCGCTGCCATCGCAGCTGTCGCTGACCTCACGCTCGGGTCCTCCGTAGTGTGGAGGGCGGTCGCATCCTGGTGTCCGCCGGATTCACCATGGAACTCGATACAGTCTCGTAGGGACACGGTCGCCTCCGCTGTCAGCGCAACGTCGGCGGCGTCGATGTCCGCGGCGCACTGCACGCAAACCTGCTCGACGAGGAGCTCCGCCAATGCTCTGCCGGTGTCACTGGTCAGCGTGAACGCCCACAACGGGACCGTAGCCGTCACATCCAACGGGGTGGCATGCCGTGTGGGCCCGTGCACCAACGTGCCACCTGGAGCTCGAGGATGCCATGGCCCTTGTGTTGGCGAAGGCAAAGGGATCTGGTAGAGCGCCTGGTACGCCACCCTGCCCAGCTCAATCAACACCTGTGCGTGTCCGAGCGGCAGCCGCCACTGTGTCGAGCCACAGTTTAGCACGACCCGTAGGCGGTTCTCCTCTGCCGTGAAACTCAGCTGGGCTGTGGCAGCAACAGGGGTGACCGTCAAGGGGCCGCTTTCAGAGACGCACGTGTGCAAAGAGATGGTGCACTCGCTCTCATGCTCGCGGCGCAGTGTGCGCCCCGGATATCGCTTCTCCTCAAAACGGTACCGTGCCTTTGCCACACCCATCGCTGCAAGGCGTCGCGCACCAGCCGTGAGGGACACGTCGAAGTCAACAGCAGCGTCGACGGAGAACATCACAGACACCGCCCACGGCAAGGCCGTGGTCACGTTTGGCACAGGGGTATTATTCGCGGTGTCGCTTGCCGCTTCCTCCTCCGTCTGCGCCTCCGTTGCAACCGTCGCGAGCGGCGCACTCGCGCTTACAAATGGAGGGGGCAGAAGGCACAGAGATCGCTCGCCAAGTTCCACAAAGGCTTCAAATACACCTGCGTCTTGACTCACGGAATCCGTCTCCTCGCCGACTACAACCCGAACATTCTCGAAGCGCACAGTCAAGTCTGGGTCCACACGTATGGCAGGGCAGACTTCTCCGTTCGCGCACACTAATAAAGAGAGAAAGATGGTGACCATGCTGCCTTGAGCCTTGTTATCACCAGCTGCGCCACCGCGCACTGTGATCACGCTCCGCCCAGCAGTGCTACGGAAGTATAGCTGGAAGCCACCCTCTCCGCCGAGACGCACGTCATTGTAGAGGTGCCAGTCTGTCACCACTTCGACCACCTGCACCCGTCCATCGTGGTGATTTAGCGCCTCTGATGCCGGCAGCACCGCAGCAGCAGAATCAACGCGCACCACAGTATGGGTCAACCCGTCAAGTCTGTGGGCCGCAGATGCGTCTGCGCTCGCTATGGAAATACCTGTCACACAGGGATGTAGTACACGCTCCATCAGCACCTTGAGAAGCACCATAGATGGGTGTGCATGCAGCATGTGAAGACGAACCACGAGAGCTGTCGCATCATCGGCATCGAAGTACTGCGCTGCTCGGTTATGCTCCTCACCCCCGCTTGAAAGTGAGAGGGATCGCTGTACCACAGAAAAACCCGCGCTACTGCTGCTGCTGCTGGAGCTGCTGGTAGCTCCACCAGTGGCGAACGCTGTACGGGGAGAGCAATTACTAGTCGCCTCCTCCAACGGACGCAGTGTCAAGAACGTCGATGGCATCCCCATGACAAGCTCGTTCAGTGCACTTGTAGCGTCTGTGATGGCTGTTTCGCCCACGATGCTAGTCACCCACACCTTCACGTACGGCCGTCGATCACTGCCCTTCTCATCGCCACGCCGAGTGCGCCATTCAACGTGTATGTCATCCACGTGGATCGAGCAAAGAGGCAACAGCGTCTGCGCAGAGAAGGGGAAGACCCCCTCCTCCACGGTGCAGTGCAGCAGCACGCGCGGAACGTCTGCTCGCACATGCCAGATTGTCCCCATTCCGCTTCTAAACTCGTCGCCAGACGCAGGACTCTTTTTCTTCGCTCTTGTCTGCGCGTATCCGCGTGAAGCCTGCCCTCGTGCAAGTAGCCAGAGCGCTGCCACCGTGCACTCCAACGCACTACCCGTGGGGACGTGAAGGCATACAGCATTCTGCTGTGTTGCGGCGTCGACCGACAGTGTCACCTCGACCGGGTCCGCCGCTGACTGTGAGGAGGCAGAGAGCACAAAGGTCGTCATAACGTCGTCGAGCAAGGGATGCGCTTTCATGTCTGCCGAGCTGCCGCTGTTATACGTTGCCGAAATCACTGCAGACAACTCCAGCCGTATGCCGGTCGTTGTGCCAACACTGCTCGAGTCGATCAAACGTGCCGAGTTCACGTAGCGCAAAGCCGCTTCCCGTGCCACGAAGCACACCGCCGGTACAGCAAAACAAGTACGCTTACTGTTGGGTGCGATGCACAGAAACTCTGCCTTGTGGACCTCGATCTCTGCACAGGGAATCCACGTTACCCAGAACGGCACAGGACCTCCCGCTGATGGGTTGCTCGTCAACTCTTGAAAAGGAGCGATGTCTGCGCCAGCAGCCACGGCAGTCAATGTAGCCGTCGCCACCTTTACGACCTGGTGAACGCACATGGCCCAGCTGTGGCCGTTGCTGTTCATGATCGACACCAACGGCGTACGGTACTGCAGTAAGAGACGCTGCTGTGGCGCGCTCGTGACCACTAACGTCGGCGACGCTGTACGAGCCAACACCATGGGGTTTCTGTTGTAGGCAGCCCCGGGTTGCGGTAGCATCGAGCAGACACATACCTCTTCACAGAGCAGCTTCAGCACCTCTGCCCTGCCAGAGACTCCCTCCGCCTCAACTGGAGAGAACACAATGTCCGTTCGACGTGCGCACACATGGGCTGCAGGAGCAAGCAGCAACTCGGCGTGGTGAACCTCCACATGAATGTCCTGCAACCAACTCGGTGGGCGTCCATCTTCGATGGCCATCGTCAGCTCTGACTCGCTCTTCCCGTGCGGGCGAACCGCAGATAGTGCCGTGAAGGCAGGGCTCCTTGTCCATGTCTGCACCAAGGCCTGGTATGCCCTCCACCAACAGACCAGTGAAGCTGCCGTGATCGAGCTGGCGTGCACCACAACTTGCCCCACAATGACCCCCATCCGCGCCTCAGCAGGGGCGTAGTCAGCCACCAGCGCGTCCGTCATACCGCTCTGGGCAACCTCAGAAACATGCAGTAGAAGGTTGTTGGCGCCGTCGTAGACATGCAGCGGCCCCGTCCGAAGCCGTAAGAGCGTATGCCTCGCTGCAACCTCCGCACTCTCGTCTTCAACGCACCCATACCACTCTCCAATGTATTCTTCGCTAGCATCATCATCTGCAATGTCGAAGACGGTCGCCTGTTCCCCTGCCTCCTCGCTGACCTCTTTGTCCAGCTGCAATGTAATGACACCGTCCACAGAGACGCACATGACACAGTCTCTCTTCTGCGCCACGGTGGCCTTGTCGCCAAAAGGGGCGGATTTCGGGCCTAACATCACCTCCACACGACGCCCAGAGAAGCTCAGCTGGCATTCCCACCAGATGCTTGGCCCACTAAGCCGCCGTGCATTGCGACACCACCAGCCGGCGTGAATGCCTCCTGCACATGCGTCCACTGCAGCCCCACCACTGGATTTGCATCTTTCCTCAGTCCGTCGCCACAACGCGATCAGTTGCGCTGCGGCTGATGCCAGCGTGAAAATGGTGGGCAGACTAACCTCCACGGGAGCCTGGAACCCAGGCGTCTTGCCAGCAGCGTCATCACTCTCGGCACCCACATGGACGACGAGACTCGCCAAAACGTGATAGTTCAGTTGGTTGAACGCCATCGCCACTGCTGGCTCCACCTGGAAAAGGTTCGTGGTGCTGGGATGCCGCAACTGCAGTGGGGAGTCGTCAAACGAGGATAAGAGGTCGAGCTCGTCGTCCGCGCCAGTGGTTCGTTTGGCACGCACGCAGATGATCCTGTGCATCAGAGGAAGCGACACTGTTGTGCGTACATCCGGAAGCGCCCACTGCACCTGCGTGTCGCTGCTCGTAGAGAGGACCACACCCTGAAACAACACCTCCGGTATCATGTGCCATATCTGCACTCCCCACCCACCACTTGGCTCGTCACCAATGAGCGTGGCAGCCTTTCGGGTGCTCGTGAGAACGCTACGGAGCTGCTGACTCGTCGTCAGACGAGCTGAGCTGACGCTCACGCTCCAGCAAACGGGGCCACTGGCAGGACAGCAATTTCCCGTGAGCTCGCCAAGAGCTGAAGACTCTGCAGAGAGCCGCACCTCTGCATCTGTAAGCTCTGCCTCAATACCCATGTATGTACGCGCCAGCGACTCTGCCTCTCTGCCATGGCACGGCGAAGCTGGGGTAAGCGGTTTCAACTCCTCAATAGATTGCGCCTCCTGCAGCTGCCGCACTACCTCGCGCACAAGAGAGAAAAGAGGGACGGCGGGGATCTCGAGACGTACGTGTTGGAGTCGCACCTGCAGCGCAGGCGTGCGGTGCAACGTAAGATCCGTTACATGGTAACGGCGCCCGTAGCGAAACGATCCCAAACTGCCGGCATTCGGAGCGCACAAAAGGCGAACAGAGAGGCAGGCCTCGCTACTGTGCCCCGATAACAGCGGTGGAGATGGCGAAGCAGTCCTCCCCTTCTCCGCGGCAGCCTGCCTCCAGAAACTACTCCGCTCGTGCAGAACGGCAGACGCTGTGGAGAGAGCTTCCACGGGCTGCAGACGAAGCACGGAGACATAGCTGAACCCGGGCAACCCCTGTGGCTGCAGCCCAGCGGTGCCAACAGATTCCCCTGAGACATGCAAGAGTAGTAACTCTGGGCACTGGGGAACCTCGAAAATAAACTCGCGACGAATGCACTCTGCCTCCTTCATGTGTGCACGGCCACCGTCCTGCAGAACCCGCAGAGGCGACGCTCTCAGTCTGGCCTTTGGCACAGTGAGTCGGCACCAGGGCCGTTGATCACCGTTGGTGTGGCTAACAGAAAAAAAACTGGCCTGCGCGTGTAAGACCTCGACCGCTCCGTGAAGCTGGCGTGACGTACACTGCCGGGACGCCTGATGCCCCTGACACTTCGACCAAGCAGTCTTGTCTCCGCCAACGTACCCACCTCGGCACACCCCACAATGCCTGCCGGAGAAGTTGCTGCCTTGTCCACTGACGCCTTCATTCTGGTCTGCATCCCCGAAACTTGGGGCATAGCCAACACTTCCGCTGGGGTGTGGCGTGCGTCCCGCGGAGCTTTGCCTACTGCAGCCGGCAAACATGCTGTACAGCTGCAACCACCACTTGATGTGCGGCACGCTTAAGTGGAGGTGCTGTACCGCCGCAGCGACCTTGATGGCAGCGGCATCATCGTCTGCCTTGCTCGATGCTCGCCCAGCGAGCTGTTCGAGTAGCGCCACACTCGCCGCCTCAATTGTCAGAAGCAGGTGTCGCCTCACTCTCCCCGTCGCATTCGCATGTCCAGCTGGGCTATCCAGCACCTCCTCTCTCGCCACCAGTTCCAGGCCACCCAACTGCCCGTTCTTCACCGGCAGTCTAGACCACTGCCTGCCGGCAGCGGAGTACAATTGAGCTCCGCGACGCAGCGCAACCTCGTAGCTGACGCGGCCCGTTGACGGCAGTGGTGGCGGAGGTGCCGCAGGAGCGCTTGATTCGCATTCACCCTCCTCGGCTGATGGCCGCACCGTTGGCTGGTACACGCTCTTGTCGGGCCTGACGCAGTCACCTGCGTCGATCATGATAAACACCTCGGGAATGGTGAGAAGCACCGTCACCGCCGACGACGGAGTTGTTCGTTCGTGCGATGACGCTTTTGCATCGTGGTCTGACGACGAAAGTGAGCTGTGCCCTCCCATGTGAAGGTTGACGGCTGGTTGGACCCCCAGTTCATGCTGCAGACCCCCACCACCACCTATCGGTGTATGCTTGGCTGTAGGGATAGGGGGCTGGACCACGTTACACAGAAAGAAGCTGGCAAGGTTGTAGCATTGCTGCGCGGTCAGGTGGATCGTCACATTAGAGAACGGGTTCGCCGTGCTACTCGCTGCAGCGTGCATTAACGCCCCGTGGCGTGCATGCGGCACGGCGGCGGGGTGCACCTCCACCAGCAAAGCCCAATCAGCAGGAGCGGCGCTCTGATACGCGTAGCCCGTAAGGTCGTCCTTCGGTACAAGCAGCACGCCCATCTCGGCACGCATTTTCACATTCGGAAGACATACATCATGCGAAGAGGCAGACAGCAAGCCAAGCAACTGCATGCCAGTTATGTCGACAAAGGTGTGCGTCCGTGTCTTCAGTGTGGTTGACGCACCAGGCGACTCTGACAACGTCTGTTGCAGGCCGCACACAATCTGCTTAACGTGGGCCAGGGAGAAGGTCTCTGGTTTAGTCATGTCAATCGGCACGGCGGCATCTGTGGCGAGAAGAACATCCAGATCCGATATGGTGACCTCCACCGTGAGTGACAACGGTGCCGCCGCCGCCGGGGATACATGAGCGCCGCCGACGACACTGGCACCACGGGTGCAATCAGCAAAGCACGGCCCATAGGTGTACCCGCGGCGCAACAGCGGTGATCGAGCCAACTCGCCGAGACGCACAATTCGCTCATCCGTTTGCACAGCGGCCGCATAGAGGTAGAGGAACGGGCAGTACACGTGGAGCGCACCGCCCACCATCGCGACGCGACAGGTCATGGACGGCTGCACCTCGGTTCGCGTGGATGTAGCTGTGTTGGCGCCTGCAACGCATGAGACGGGAAGCATGAGGTCAACCACACACCCTAATGCATGTGCAGTGTCCTCACCACTGCAGGTACTCCGTGGGGATGTCGAAATTAAACTACGCACTTCGGGGTCCCCGCCAATGTAGTCAGCGAGCTGCATCGCCTCCGAGACGCTGAACTCGATATGCACATGTTGCCCACCCCGGGCGGTGTCGCCTGTCAAGTGGTCAAGGGTGCAGAGAAGGTCCCCTATACTGGCAGTCACCTCCACGTACGGCGCATCCACGACGACGCCTCTGCTCAGAGGAATCTGAAATCGGGCTGTTTGCACGCGCACACTGATCGGGTGAACATCCAGTAAGAAGCTTGGCGGCCTCTCTGAATGCGCGAACGTGCTGTGCGACGCCGCTGTCAGATCATTGGCTGCCAGCTCCGGTGGCAGCGTCATAGGCCGCATGGTGCGCACCGTGCTTACGAATACCTCCAGCAGCTCCACCAGCACAGCGTCGCAGAACACTGACACGGTTTGGATCGTGAGCGACATCTCGGGCCTCCCGGATGTCGCGCAGGTCTGCATAGCCGTCAGGTTCTCAACAGTGAGCAGCTTACGCCCTGCGGTCGTGGTCATTGTTATGTCCGGGATAGAAAGAAGAAACCCATGGCGAACCTTTCCACTCGGCGGGCAGAACAGCAGTTGGTGGTAGCCGTTTTCCTCCACAGCATCCAATGGGCTGCCGGTAAAGTTACAGATCAGCTCCATCGCGTGCGGTTCCGCTGCCCCAAGCACAGCGAACGCCCCGCAGTATGGTGCAGTGGCAGATGACGCGTGCTCGGGAGCCACCAACACCAACTCGGCGAGATCCACATTCGCCTCAGAGCGAATGAGAAGACGCGCCACGCCCATGCCGACGGTAACAATCCGTCCACCTAAAACGCCAGTAGCGGCCTCGTCGCTTGGAGTTGCGTGGTCCATCATGGTCAGCAAATTCGGCACCATGGAAAATGTCGCAGAAAGAGCTGATATGATGTGCCGTGCGCAGTCGAGTGGCACTTCCCGCAGCACGAGTGCCGAGTCGCAGTCTGCCCGCACCTCTACACACGTCGAGGTTGTCAACCGCCAGGGAACTGCAGCGCCTCGCGTGCCGGACCGCCTGCGTTCTGCCTGCTGGAGCTCGGCAGTCAGCGCGCGTACCACCTGCCCACTCGCGTCGATGGCAGCAAAAACCTTTGGCTTTAGCAGCGCATCGCTCACATACGCAAACACAGCGGGATCAGCGACACCGTCGATGCCCTTGTTGAACAACACTGTGAGCTCCTTGGGATTGAGTAGTACCTCACCTGCCACAAAAGAAAGCAGCTCGCGTTGCCAGCTGGAGGTGAGCATGTGGGCGTGGTAGCCGTTTTGGCAAAACAAGCGAACCGCCTTGCTGTGGTCGCCGATGCAAAGGTAGTACTCGTTCTCAACCCCATTATACCGCTTTGTCGGAGGTGCGGCGGTCCACAGCCGCGTGGTAGACACTGAGAGCACCAGACAGGCCTCGCCCTTCAGGAAGCAGCGCTCTGGCTTGACGCTTGCGAAGGAACCCACACTTGCGTTATGTGAAGAGTACAACGAGTCAGCGTATTCCTCTTTGTCAGTGCAGCTTTCGACCGAAAAGCGCTGAATACCGTCTTTTGTGCGAAGTAGCGGGGCAAGGGGTGCGTCTCCGTCGCCTGGCACGTTTGCCTCGCCGTGTGGCTTCCCCTCACTCACGTGGCTCCCTGCGGATGCGATGTCAGTGGATGAGCCCCAGTGCCACTTGCCACCGGTCGAGCTGCTATGGTGAGGTGTTGACGCTTGCCGCGGCCCCGCTAGCCTACCTGATGAGAAGGCCGATGGTTTATGAACGAGTATTTCCAAGTCAGAGCTCTCGATGTCATGCGCAAAAAGAGGAACGCAAACGTCAAGGGACTGGAGGATCACGTTAACCATGAGTGGCGCCAACGGCGCACGTGACGGCGTCGTCGCCGCAGTTGTGTGTGAGGGGTTGCAACGAGGGCTCGACGTGCCCGAGGCCGATGCCGTCGTCCGAGCAGCAGCACAGGCAGCGTCGTGCACATCACTTCCTGAGCCCTTCGTAAATGGAGATACTGCGAAAGGAAACCCCTTCGTGTTTCGACTGACGTAGGACGCCTGCTGCACCGCTCGAAACCACTGCGCAAAGGCGGATACCTCAGCATACCACCAGGCCCACTCGTGCATAGGCTGACAAATCACCAGCTGGGGAGCCACCCAAACGCTGATGTGGGTGCGCTGTGCATTGCGCTTCACCACCAAGCAGTCCTCCTTGAACTGCTCCTTCGACTCCAAAAGGACTGAGCGCAAGACGCCCTCAAAGACAATCGACGCAGAGCCAATGAAGAAAGACAGCGACGCCCTGTCTGAACGATCGTCCGAGATGGTGGTGTAAAACAGCTCAACCGCGCGCAGCTGGACGACAAGACGCTGCTCAACACGCTGCAGCGGGGTGGCAGATGGCGTGGCGGGCACACTGCTATCGGCGATCAGAGGCCAATAGGTAGGATCGAGGCGGACGATAAGCTTCGACAAAAGCACGTGTAACGTGAAGTACAACTTATTCTCCGTTGCCAACTCGGACAGACAGTGTTGTGGTGCTCCTAGCTGCAGCAATGGGGCGTGGTGCTGGGAGGTGTAGCGGCGCCCAAGATCCCACTCCCGCGCCACCAAGTCGCCCAAAGAGGGGAGCCCATGCATAGACACAGACGCCGCACACATATCGTAGCGAGACGTGATGGGTAACAACGGCGTGCGGCACAGCGCTGCGTCGTCATCCTCGACGACGGGTGTCGACCTACCAAAAAGCCAACCCCACAGGAACGATGTGGGTCGGTCACCCTCAACCTCACCAGCTTCCCTGCTGGAGCCGAGTAGGCCCCTTTGAGTGCGATGGCGAACCTCTTCAACGTAGGCCTTCTGTCGTGCGTAGCCCTCTCGCTCTAAAATCAGCTGGGCATTAGAAAGGCACCGCAGAAAAATAACCTGCCACAACGACAGCTGCCGCTCCATTGACTCCAACTTCTTGTCCTCCACTGCACTCAAGGCGGGGGCCCAGGCAATGCCCTGTCTGCGCTTCCAGTACGCACTGTAGTCTCTCCGTAGCTGCCCGAATTGCACCATCGCCTCCACTACCTTGCATTGCCTCCGGTCCTGCAAGCCGAAGGTCTGCCACGGCAGCCGCACATCGTCTCGAATGCACCGCAGTGCAAACCTCCACCTCTGCTGTGCCGACGGTCGCGAGGCGTTCACAGTGTCTTGTGGGAGGCTTGTATAGCTCGGCTCTGACGCCTGATCGAAAAGAGGAGCGCGGGTTGCGTGTCCCCTGGTGGGTCGCAGTAGATGCAGATGCATTCGATATCGCGCACACGGCAGGCTCTGGTGATAGCTGCGCCACATGAACTCGAACACCTGCACGAGACCAAAGCACCAGTCGACTTCAACGCCGCTAACAGTTGCCACTGTGAGTTCAATGGAGCTCGCTGAGAGTATCGGCGCTTCCTCTACAATCGAGCTCCTGGAGGCACACCTCGGCGGTACTAATTTTGCCTGCAACTGGAGTGTCTGGACTCGCAGTATTGCGGTGGAATGCGCCCAGCGCGACGCGTACCTATCGTACGCAGCTGAGCATCCCGCTAGCTCACCTGCCGCAGTGGGCGTAGGTGCATCTCCCCCCTCTCCTGTGCTACTGGTTGCACTGCAGAGACTCTGTCGGATGGCGTGCGTGCTGACCACCACCCCTGACAGCAGAATTCTCTTGCACAGCGGCGCGAGAAGGTCCTTGTTGAATGCGTCCTTGAACTTCTCATCCGTCGTAGTGAGTTGCACCTGCCTGACAAAGACGCAGAGCGCAGACGCGCAGGCAGGATGCAGACCCTCGTAGTCGAGCTCATAACGCATTGAAATGTCCTCCAGTGTCACCCGTACGTTGCGCAGGGCGATGTGGCTCATGCGGTCAAAATTCCACAGCCAGCTAAACCATGACGCGCCAGATGCGACGTTCGTGCCTGCGAGGGAAAGCTCTGCGCCTCGTCCCACATGCACTGCTTTCGTGCTCACTGTCTTCATTGAGGATGTCGGATTTGCCGTTTCCGTGGCCACTTCTCGCGAAAGCCGATGACGCTCCTTTTCGTATCGCTTAAGCTGCTGTTGCTTGATTGCCTGCCCCCGCTCTTTCTCCTCGCGGGCATTGAAAGGACGCGCACGCAGAGGACCAAGGACGAGCTCCACCCCCACGACGTGTACCCGCACCGGCTCACTCTCCAGAGAGGACCATGGTACGGTGATCGCCAGCTTCCGAATAATGCCTTTCACGACCGTGAAGGGGGCAAGTAGCATACGCATGGAGAGAGTGGGGTTCGACGAGCCGCCCTCGTGGAACTCAGATGCGCCGCTAGATGTATCGGCTGAAGTTGGCAAGGACACCCCTGCGTCATCGGTCAGGTTGCCACTGTGTTCGCAGTGCAAAAGTGCTGTAATGCGCTCGAGAACGTCGCTGCAGAGTTGCACATCATTCAGTACTACGTTGCCAGACCACAGCGAAATCTGCAGCTGGTCTGCGCTGACGTTTTTGATAAAGCGGCTCAGGTGAGTCGCCAGCAACTCCGCAACGTGGGCCTCGAGCATTATTCGTCCCTCTCCTATCTTACCGCACCGTTTTTTTTTTGTGTACTACACGTTTGTCTTCGCGAGGTGTCAATGTCTCACTTGCCATACAGACAGATGCACACACACCACGTCCCGGAGAAGCTGCACTGGGACAGCGGAGCCGGTCCCCAAGAGGGAGTGGAAGAAGAAACAACAACAATAGCAAAGTCGCCGCGAATGAGGCCAAGACACGATTGCACCAAATATCCCGCGTGCGTGGAAAGATAGAGCAGTGCTGCTTGTGGAGAAGCGTGTATGTATGGCCTGTTCGTCAGACCCTGGTAGCAACAGAGACGACGGCAACGTACGCTCAGGGTAAGACAGGGACGACAGTGAGGGAAGCCACACAAGAAGTATCAGCAAAAAAGGGAGACTGCAGGATAGGCTGAGGAGAGAGAAGACCAAAGTGACGAGTGAGAGGGTGAGAAGTGGCCGACGTTAGGAGAGGACAGGATGGCAACACACACACACACAGAGAGAGAGAGAGGGGGGGGGAGGGAAGAGAGCAAAGGAAACGGAAGAGTCACAGTCACACGGGCGCCCCTTCGAGAACACGAGAGGTGAGAGAAGCTTCCAAAGCGCCAACTGCAAAGCGAAAACGCTGTCGGTCTTCGGCTCCACCATACACCACCGCCAGAGAGACCGCCGTTATGCAAAAGAATAAAGGGAAAAGCAGCCAAGGTGCAACAAACACACCAAAAAGAAAGAACGAGACAGTACAAGAAGGGGGGGAGGCGCCTTCATCCAGTGCCTCCCGCTTCGTTGTGAGCGACAGCGGCAACACGCACGACACGGACGAAGGCTCACGAACACGCTCGCACGAAGAGAACGAGAGAGAGAGAAACACCTGCTGTGCTCACCAGAACGCAGATGACATACGCCAAAAGCTGTGGAGACTCAGTCGGGGAGTGAGGTGGAGAGACCGACCCACAGAGACACAGAAAAAAAAACGTAGAGAGAACAAAAACAATGAGCAAAACGCAATATCAAAAGGGGAAAAAAGGCGAGTGGAGGCAACTGGGGGTGGGCAGCAGGGAGGCTACGCACGCACTGCAATCGCAAGCAGGCGTTTGAATCGTGGGTAACCCCTACGCGAGGAAAGAAATGAGAGAAACTACCAATCTGAGAGAGGGGGGCAGGATGTCTGACAGGCACAACTACACTAGTAAAAAAAAAAAGTGTACCCCAGCAAGCCCACCCTGAATTGAGGTGCAAACACAGCCAACACAAAAACTGTGAAAAATGAAAGCCCGAAAAAAAAAAGGAGGGGACAGGGGGAAGGGGAGGACCTCGACAAAGACCGCGCCAAGTGTACGTCGAGGTAGCGCCACTGTCTTTAGCCCTGTTCCTAGCCACTGCGAGGGGTGTTTGAAACAAACAAGCGCAGAAGAGAGGACAACTGCGATAGGAAGCAGTCATATGGTTAAACTCGATTATGCCGCTACCGATAATTGTGATGCACTTGGCACTTTCGAAGACGTTGCACTCCCCATGTATGCCGTAGTGATGGTGGGTGGGTAGCGGAAAGAGAGGCCAACTCACTCCCATGGGGGGGGAGTCCGCTCCTTATTTTGTTTTTTTTTTGGCTTCGCTGTGTGTATGCGCTTCGAATGTATAGGCGTGAACGAGATCAGCTACGTGAAATGTCCGCGTGGAGGTTCGTCATGCAAAGGCAGCAGACTCAGGAGAGAACGACGCAGAGGTGGGGGGGGGGGGGGGGGGGTGACGGTGTGGAAAAAAAAACGAGGAGAAGTAGGATGGTATGCCTTTTTGCGCTTGCAGGGTGCAGCCTTTTGCTCTGGAGCGTGCGTGCGCACAAAAAGCGGCACTCAAGCGTCGGAGAGCACCAGAAGGGAGCAAATGAGGAGGCCGCTAGATCGCTTTTTAGGTGTTTAGAGGTGCTCCAGCAGCAAGGCGGAAGGGAGGCAGGTAGGGGGGGGGGGAAATGCGGAGACAAAACGGGCATAGACAAAACGCCTCCACAGTGTTGTGACCACATCCAGCAGCAGCAGCAGCAGAGGTCTGTGGGCCACTTCAAGACAATAACCCAAGGAAGGTAGTTCTTTTTTCACTGCCGTTTGTCCTGACAACGGCATAGCACAGTACACTGTACTGTTCGATTTCAAACCGAATACTATGCACCACTCCCCCACCACTACAACCTAAACAGTCCTAGCGGTGGTGTGTACACGCATTGTAATTCACATCCTGCAAGTGAAGGGAAGCAGTCACTTCGCACATAATGCCCTCTCCCTCTTTCCGCCTCTAAGACCATATGTTCTTGGTGAGTAACAGCGAAGACAGTACCTCCTTGAAGTTCTCTATGGTAACGTGTCCCGCAGCGTCACCTGCAGCGGCAATGGCAGCTTCCTGCTCTGCTGTAAGACCGCCGCCACTGGTGCTTACGGTGCTCGTTGACGAGGCTGTCGCAAGGTTGCGGCACGTATTGCGCAGCTGCGTGACCGTTATCCAGCGCTGCGCTGTCACATCAATCATCTCAAACATCGTCTCGAGATCTCGTTCTGTGAAGAGCGGCGAGGTGAGTTTTTCCTCACGAATCTTGCGCACCTCCTCAGCGAGAAAGGCCCGCGGGTCATCAGGGCGGTGATAGAGGACGAGTTGGAGCAGATGCCCAAAAAGCTCATTCAGCTGGTGGTCTTGAACGTACCGCTGGGTGCGCTGCACAGGGTCAACCTCGTGGTCGGCTGCGCCGTGGGATGGGATAGCCGACATGGAACACTAGAAAACAAAAAGGGGGGAACTCGTCGAGGCCGCCGAAGCCTTGCGTTGAACGGCGTGGTATTTTTTTTGGGGGGGCAGAGGGGAGGGGAACGCCACAAAGGAAAGGAAAGAGCGCCACTACAATTGGACACCAGGAGAACAGGGGAAAGGGAATCAGGCAGACCCTGGAGGGCTCAAGACTACACATGAGGTGGTGCGGATGCGTCGTGTTCACTTGACGCTGCCTATCCGCACTGCGGCCTACAAAAGCACCAACATTCAGTACCCCGACGTCGCGAGCAACCGAGCACCAGCACAAACAATAGCGTTGCTTCGTATGACATGCAAACATCTCGGGTTTGCTGTGTAAACAGTTGGTCGTTGGGAGGGAGCAACAATGGTACAGGTGGAGAGCCAGGATAACAACTCTACAGCTGCCTTCTCCGTTTCGCCTTGAACGCCTTGCAGAGGGTAGTGGGGAGTCCATGCAAGAACGGAGGTGGAGAGCCGTGTGTTTCGCTGTCATTGCCGGAACTGAATCGCGAACAAGCAAATGCAATGGGAGACGAACCCAGAGAGAAAGACTCTCGTGCTGCACGTGCGACTACTGAAGAAGCAAACCGTATGACCGAAGGAGAAGAGGGGGCCCTCAATATCGTCACGAGAAGCGCTGCCCTTCCGCCCTACCTCTTCTCTCTCTTCAACAACGACAACAGAGATATGAGAGAGCAGTACCGCTTTCTTCTTGGGTTACTTCTCTCTTGCGATGGTCGGTGTCGGGGGGAGGGAGGGGGGAGGAGGAAGGGAAAGGAAAGGAAGGGGCCTCATTGAGAGCGTAGGAGTGGTGAGCAGACGGTGGGGGTGAAGAAAAGAGGCGAACCGATAAGCGAAAACACAAAAATGAGCGTCGCCACCGCAATGCTTCGTCTGTCGCTTCGCAATGAGTGCAGAAACATTTTCGCCTACACAAAGGACGAAAAAAGAAAAGAGAGAAGGCTGACAATCTTGTCCATGCGTGCGCATGCGCGTCTACTATAATGATGCACGTAGACGTCCAGACCGACAGTGAGTAGGACAATAGAGGATATCTTAGGAATCAGAAGAGAGGGCGAGCAAAGGTAGCACACCTAGCACTGATTAATCAGAGGGGCAACCTCACAGGGAACTAGTGTGCCCACCACGTCTCCGCCACTCCACCCGTTGTTGCGCTAACTCCAACTTCAAGCGGCTCAGCCGACGCTGCATCGCCAGCTCCTCCGTGATGATGTCGCGCTCGGCAGACTCTGTTGCCGACGTCGCGGTGGTGTCATCGAGCAGATTGTACCTCGAGCGGGTTGTTGTGGCGAGGAAGACGGGGTAAACGGCACTGCTGAGAAGTAAAGATGTTCTGGTATGACATGACGACGGCGCCGCGCGGTTCGCCACTGAAGGTGCCATACGGTGCCCAAATGACGAAAAGCTGGGCATCTTCGCGGAAAAGGCTGATCTGAATGTCGTGTCACGGCCTGCAGACGCGGAGCGTAGCCGTCCATTACGAATACCAGGTGGCAAGGCACTTAAGGCAGAGGCCACGCGCCCCGAGAGTGACCCCTCGCGATACGTGCTCTGCGCGCGTCTTGTGTGTGGGCTGTCTCGGCGAAGACACACACCAGCTTCGATGGAGTCCCGAGAGATCGGCCACGACTCGTCTTCGGAGAGGGGCTGCGGGGACGCGCAGCTCCCCTGTGACCGAGTGGTGCTGGAGCGGGAAAACGGCGCGAAGGAGCGAAGGGAGGGGACAGCCCGTGAAAGAGAGACAACGTCTGTGGAGCATAGGTGTGATGCGTCGATATCGGTACGCTTATCGATGCCACGAGAAGAAGTGCTTGGTCCGGTCGAGGAAATTGTTTTCTTCGGCGAAACAGTCTGCATTTTCATCAATGATGGCGATGCAATCGTCTCTGGAGTCGAGGCAATAGAGGTGCAACGCCCAGAGTCTTCCTCGACGGTCGCCCTAAGCTGCCGTTGCACGGAGAAGGTAGGGAAAAAATGCCGCCCCTTATTGCTTTCAGGATTTGTAATGCGGATAGTGTCCACCACGGTACCACGCGGCGTGACATACGTAGAAGATTCCGTGTCGGTAGAGAAGAGCCGGCGGGCTGTCCGGGTATCATCGATCAGGCGGTAGGGAGGTGATGGCATTTCAGCCTCAGCACACTGCCCTCGACCTCGCTGCGTAGAGTCACTCTTAGCATTCATCGGTGCGTGCCCGATCGGGTTCGATGGCGAGCTGTCGCATACAGAGACAACAGTGAAGGAGTTCTTGGATGACACCGACTCTGAAAATGCGGCTGTAAAGGCGGAGGACGTCGAAGAGGGAAAGCGATGCAGCGCCGCAATCCTGCCATCCGGCGCAGGTCGCTCAGTCGTGGCGGCGCTGCTCGAGCCGTTTGAATAATACGTTGTGCGATCGCTCGTTTCCGTGGACGAAGCTGCGTAGCTTGCTGTGCGTGGTGGCCTACGCGTGTCGACACCAACAGCCTCGACGACCTTGCTTACCCCTTTAGCGGAGCTGGATTCCAAGGCAAACTGCGCAACAGAAGACCTGACTGCCAGCGGAGAGGTCTCTGGTGGAGAGGTCATGGTGAACATCGACGCGAGTGGAATAGGTTGTAGCGGCAACGAGGGCATGGTGTGCGGCTGACAGGGAGGTGTCACGTTATTCCTTTCCCGTTCGGTGAGCCTATGGGGCAAACTCGTAGTCTTAGCAGATGCACTCACTGCCACTACCGCCGCGCCGAATGCTCGCGCCTCTCGCGCCAGGCGGCGCTGGCGCACAGCTGCCACACGCGCCTCCACAGAGAGCGGCGCTGCATCCCCGGATGATGTGGTCATAGTACTTACTCGCCTGCTGTCATGCATAGCGTTTGGCTCGCTAAAGCGGATTTTGCGGATAAAGCCTGTGCTGCCGCGTCGCGTGTCACGGCCCTGCGTTGGTGCAAGGGTGTCGGCTGCCCTCGCAATCTCGCGCGCTGGCTCACCAAATGGTCCTCGCATGCAGTGGGGCTGTGTAGCTCGCGTACTTACCTTGTACTCAACTGCGTTTTCGGTGGTTCTAGAAGAGGACACGCTGGTGCGCACGGTGCACACGCTTACAATCAGCTGCCAGTGCGAAGGGGACTCCCTCTATTTCCCGCCTCCAAAGTGCTTGCGTCCTTCTTTCAAGAGTGGACATAGAAAAGAAAGAGTCACAGGAGTACACTGACAGTCGCACAGAGCACATTCAACGACGGCTACCGGTCGCGTACGCCAGTGGGATGTAGAAGTGAAGCGTGAAAGTTAGGAGGTAGAATACGAGGTGCAGGTGGTGACGCAGATAGGGCGAATACGGCAATAAGTGACGAGTAGACGATACAGCAGTAGCCGTCTTGCCGTAGACTTCACGGCACAAGGTTTAGGGTTTCCTCTTGTACATACATATTCACATCACGCGCAGCAGTGGGGGGAGGAGGGAGGGATAAGAGAAGAGAGCCAAAGCAGAACAAAAATAAAAAAAGATACGAAACGAAGAAGAAAAGTTCCAGAAAAGCGGCACGGCGAAAACAACAACAGCAAAAAGGACACACGCCCAGGCCCCAACCGGTGTGGACCGAGGGAGCGACCACTCCTCCCGCTGGGGTGGGGCGGAGAGAGGGAGGGGGGGGCGGCCGCGAGAAAGAAAGACTCGCCCGCTGACAGAGAGCGCCCTTCGTTCCTGCACCACCACCACCCCCCGCCCCCTCCCACGCCGCAGTAGCGAAACACCTACCATCTCCGCTCCACTGAGTGTCACTTCAGTGAGTGGTACACCACCATGCCGCTCGCTGTCACCTGCGCAAGCCTGGATGACGACGCCAGGGGTGGTGCTGATGACGCCGCAAGATTGTACGGGACTGGTTTGCAAGGAACTCGGTAGGCCTGAGATGGACCGACAAAATATAGGTCTGGGGCGAGCAGGAGACTCGGCGTGCCGGTCACCACGGTGCCCTTCATCTTAAAATCCGCTTGACTCGCAAGGTAAAGCAAGTAGACAGCCTCGCCGGTGCGCACAACAGCACGGAGAAAGCGCCACCGGAGCTGCGCTCGACGCCGGTGCGTCTCGTGGAGGTCTCCATCTGCTCGGAGGCGTGCCATCAAGCCTTTCAGCAGAGCGTAGGCTGCCAGGTTCCTAAAATCCAGCGCCGCACCTGGTGCTCCCCCAGCGAGCCCATTGGTGAACAAGTCGTGAAAGAGCGTAACTGCCATTCGTTCTCTGCCTCCGTCCTGCCGCACCTTCGTGCGCAGTCGCTCAAAGCATGGGTCTGCCATCTGCGACTCACTCACTAAAGGCACGAAAGCGTCGGGGGCTCCAGAGTTCGGTACCAGCGGTGACGCCTCCGACCGTTTGGTCGCCTTCTCGTTCGCGCCCTCCGCAACGGCAGTCCTCTCCTTAGGCCTTGGGTCCTTCTGCCGCCCGTCGTGCTTTGCCTCGTTGCCGCTCAACTTCGTCGGCGTCGTGCGCATCTGGGTCTGCCCCTGCGGTGACTGTAGATCTCTGTCCTCGTCGAATACGTCGAGTCCGTGCTCCTCGAAAAAGTCACAAACTCGCTTCTTCTGGGCCTCTGCTCGTGTCACCGCGGCAGCAGCAGCGTCAAGCGATAGCTGATCCTCGTTGGCGAGCAAACCGGATGAGTTGGCGCCGCTATGCGTGCGAGGGTCGCCGGTCAAGGACTCCATGAAGTAGAGACCCTCCATAAAGGATTCCGATTCGTCGTTGCTCTCGTCCTCGTGCGCTGCCGAGCCCGCCAGTGAAACGCTGGCGCCAGCACCAGACACCGTCGTCATCTGCGCCTGGCGCGCCTTGTTGACCTGCCGAAGACGCCGCAGCTTTCGATCCTCGAGCAGGGCATCCTTGAGCCGCCCCGAGAGCCATCGCCGCTGGTCAGTGTAGTAGTGACGCGACCATTTCTGCACATCACCCGGGGTTTGTAAGACTGCAACGGGGATGTTCAGGTACGGCAGCAGCGACTCCTTCTGCACGCTGTTCCCCGGTGCAAACTGGAGGGCAAACCTGCAATAGTTGCGGCTTGTCCGTCCGCACTGCAGAGTCGGGAGCAGAAAAGACCTGCGCATCGCACCCCTGCTGTTGAGTTGCTCCTCGCCATTGACGTCGTCCTCATCTTCGTCACTGTCCCTGCCGGCTCGTGAGTGTATCAGGCCCTCCACCTCCCTCGGCGGTGCGTACGGCACTGTGCTGCGATAGTCTCTCTGACTTGTGCGCGCCGAAGTTGAGGCGCCGCTGCACACAAGTGATGCGTCATCATCAAAATCTTCGTCTTCGTAGTCGTCATTCGAAGCACCAAAGCTCTGAACGCACGCTGAACCGCGCCAAGACCCCAAATTTGCAGCACCCTGTCCGCAAAGCGAATCTGAGCGCGACTTCCGACACGTGCCACCTGCAGGTACAGCACCATTGACATCCAGCCACGTGACCATCGGTGTAAACATCAGCATCGCGTAGTCGGTCGGCTCCGTCAGTCCACCGTGTAAGACGACGTACTGCAGTGGACGTAGCCTTCCCGATTTGGCCGCTTCATCACGCACCGCGACAAGCGTATACTTGCGCATGAACTCTGGCGCATCATCGAAGAAGAAGAGACGGCGGTACCGTGACGCACTGAGGAGGGCGGCCGTCTTGCTGTCGGTATTACCGGAGCCCATGCTGGTACGAGTTGCTGACGCGCGTGCCCACGGCAAACTTGTAGAGGAGGAGCTGTGTCGCTGCCACTGCGACGGTTGATGTCGGAACCCCGACTGTCGCCTGATCGCGACCCCGCTGGCACCGTGGTCCAGAGACGTTCTGGATAGACCCAAGACACTGTCGCCATTTACAGGCTGATGCACAGGCGAGTTGCTGTGCGAAGAGCTCCCGGCCAAGGCGAGAGCAGCAGCGGCTGCAGGGTTGCGCATTACAATTCGCTCCATCTTCTCCCGCGTCACTCGGTTCACTGCATTCAGCTCCGCGACTAATTTGCGCGACACGTTGCACGACACCAGCGACCACGACATTCGCCTTAAATCCAGCACGAGAAAGCCGTACTTGTTTTGCGGCACGGGAGGCAGCACCACACTTGCCTTGGAAGGCCTCTGCCCCAGCGCGTCATCGTCATTGGTGTCATCTGTCACCGTCGACGGAAGAGGAAACATCCAGCTCTCCAGAAACGGGTCGTACACGCCGCCGCCGCCGGGGATGAGAATATGGAGCAGCGGCTCCCACGTGTCCTCCATGCAAAATGGTAGCGGGCTCTCCGGTGCAGTCCTCGTCTCAACCCGCCGCCACAGAAACGTCGATGGCTGAAATAAGTGCACGTGTGGCGTAGGGGCGGTGTTATCCTCCAGTACGTTCATCTCCATCAGTCCCAAAACCACCACCATCGCGGAGGGGGCGTGGTACGCGACCGTCACGAGCTGCAGATGCTGTGCGCTAACAGAGGGCGGTGGTGGCACACCAGTCCAGACGCGGTTTCGAAGATCAAATAGGTGCCCTAGCCAGCTGTTTTGCTCCCGCTGATGAATGCCGCCAAGGACGAGGAGACTATGTAAGGGGGGGATGTACACCATAGCGTGCAAAAACACCGGCCCCGGTCCCTGCGACCGTTCGCAAGCAATCTTCTCCCATCGAGTTGTCTCGACCTCGTAGGCAAAGAGGTCGTCAAACACCTCGAGCTGACGGTGGCCACCATGGATGTATATTTTGCTGCCAATGAGAACGCCGGCGTGGTTGGCGCGGCCACGCGGGACGACGCCGATGCCGCGAGTCTCCCGCCAGAGGAGTGTGCGCTTCTCGTGGCAAAAGACGTGGTTGCTAAACTGTCCTTTGCTGTTCACACCACCGAAGACGTACAGGTCTTGGCGGTAGCACACCCCGATGTGACCGGCCTTGGGCAGGCCACCTTTCTTTTCCGGCAGCACACTCCCGCACACGCCGATAAGAGAGCGTGTTGAAACAGCGGGCGCGTGGTTGTCCTGCCCAACAGCGCCGCCACCGCTGTGTTGACAATTGGGGTCCTCTGTGTCCCTCTTGAAATCATTTTCCAAGCTAAGGCTGGGTACCATTGTCAGCGTTGTAGGTGCCATGACACAGCTATTCGTGGAGTGAGGTGTAGAGGCAGCTAGGTTGGACAGAGGCAGCGGTGCAAGCATCGTGGGCAGCCCAAGGGTCCTTGACATGTTGCGCGGTACTCGGGAAAGAGAAAAATAGCGAATAGTGAAAGAGGCAACTTGGCGAAGTACTGGGCTACCACCGAGCGCACCTGAATCCATCAGAGTCGCACAAAGTAGAGAAGAAAGCTGCAGAGTGGGGGGAGGTGAGAAACTGAGCGACGCGGTCTGGCGTACTCAATTTGGACGTGAGGTGCTTGTTGAGACAGATGCAAATGAAAGAGCGAACAGTGCAGTGGGCGGAGAGAGAACACCAATGGATTCATCAAATCTTCAAAGGAGCGGGCAGCATAAAACACCGCTACATGTACAGCTTTCTAGTGACGCAGGGTCCCTGGGAGAGAGAATGAGAAGTGGTCGTAGCAGCGTCTCCACCACCTTCACATTCCCCTCAGCACTTTCCATGCTACTACGCCGGTGTCCTCCACCAGCTCATCTTCACCTTTTTTTTATTCCTTTGGGTGATTCGCTTCTTCGAACTCTGCCAAGTAGTCTGTGACAAGGGGGTTTGCGTGGTTGTGCGGTACGTGGGTGGGTGTGCGCGCGCGGAAGGCATTTCGCAAGGGTCTCCGAAGAAACGAAAACCACCTCGGCACGCAACGGCACTGAAGAGAGAGATGCCAAGCGGCGTGTCCGGAGCGTTTCCCCACTAAAGTATTTCGCAGAGTACAGCCCCACGGGTTTTTCGCTGCCTTGTTAGCCTGAGGACGAAGGTGGTGCAGTGGTAAACCACAAAGAGCACTTGAGCATGAACGTGAAGGGGAGCACTGGTGTCTCCACAGCCTCTCGCGCATTTATGTCATTCACCGTCAGCTGCGTGCCCGCCGCTGTTAGACTCGCACTGTACGCATCGGCCCCCTCGTTCAGAGCGCGAATCACCTCTGCCATGAACACCTCCGTACCCGTGGAAAACGTAACCTCTGGAGTTGTCTTCTGTGTAAGCAACCTCTGCAGCGCAGCGCTGTGATCGAGGGCCAGCTGTAGCTCCTTGTGCACCCCGACGACGTACCGCATCTTCGACTTCCCCATCTGGATCTCGTAGCGTGCCATGCACAGCTCTGACGGTGTCAGCGGCTGTCCAAGAGAAGACATTCGTTCCTCCAGTGCGCGCAGCTCTGCCGCCACACCCTCAGTAAGAGTCTCCGAAGACGAGGTGGGAGACGCCGAAGAGGGCATTTCACCACGAATAACAAGGTTACTGTGACGCAGAACATTGAGCTTCCGCTCACCCGCCTCTGCAGCCGCTGATTCGGCTGCAGAAGCAAAGGTTCCCTCGAAGGATTGCAAGTCTTCTGGAGTGAGACGCAAGGCGCGAGCCACATCGAGAACGATCTTCGCGATGGCCGCCTTCTGTGCCTTCCAGCGTGCAGCTTCCTTTTCCAAGTAGGCGTCGAGGATGCGCACCTGCTCTGCCTCGTGCTCCGCTGCCCGGTTACCGGCTGGTGTTAGCGTATCCTGCGACTCTCCACCGAGCACCTCCGTCTCGAACGTGGACTCCAAAACAGTAACACAGAGCTGCTCCGGATCGCGCCAAAAAGAAAGCGGCCGCTCCGCCGACGTGGGCCCAGGCGGGACAGCACCAGCCACCGCGTCGCTGACCACGCTAGTGCCCTTCAGCACCGTCGCCTGATGAAGGAGTGATTGGCGTGTCTTTTCCATAGCCTCCTCTATATCTTCAAGACCCGCCCTAGGGATGTCGCTCTGGTAGACGTGCTTCGCGTTCTCGGAACCTTTAGGTGGGGCAGCAACGTCACTTGGCCCCGCCTCTTGCGCTGCCACTACGCGCTGAACGGTGCTGGCAAGCACGCTGGCCAAGTCCGCTGCCCGCGCCGAGTCGCCATCGGCGAGAGCGATAGTGAGTTCGCGGTGTAACCGCAGTGCGGACGGATGGTGCTGGAACACGCTCGACAGGAGCTCCATTGGATTCTGCAGTGGTTGGTTATTCGCCTTTCCGCAGCTATCACTACTGCTGCCAGTTGATGCTGTGTGCATCAACTTATCGGAAGAAGCGGCTGCAGCGAGGTCAGGGATCGACGCTGGAGACTGGTGAATCTCACGAATGCTGGCGGACGCGCGTGTGCAGGTGATACTATGCCACGAATTCGACTGCCGAAGTGCGATGGGGCACAGCGAATTCAGCGGCCTAAGACGTGGCATGGTAACTCTTCCCCTTACGACCTTCAGGAAACACCACCGAGAAGTAGAAATAAGAAAGTAGGGAACACGTGAAGAGAGAAAATAAATGTGCGACGCACGACACCTGCACGTCAGCGCAGCACAAGGTAGAACTCATGTGGCCCATTGGAGACGACGCTGGGGAGGGGGGCATTCTCTCGTTTACAAGATGTGGCGAGCGAGGGGAACATCGACTAGAAAACACTGAAGGCCATGCTTTAGTCCGATGAAACGTGTCACGTCAAGACGCAGAACACTATCACCGCAGTGGGTTAGCACGGGACGAAGAAGGCTAGTGTTCTGAGCGGAGGTACAACGCTATCAGACGTGCACGCTGTACCAGGCCGAAGAGACAACCAGGCGTTGATACTCCCTGGTAACACTAGGGCCTCGCTGCGTCCTTCTTATCAGTTTCTTCGCCTTGGGTTGGGCATTGCTTTGGGGCACACAAACACACGTACCCCCCATCCCCCCCCAAAAAAAAAAAAAAATAAAAATAATATTGTGAGCAGAGATGCGCCAAACCACACGCCATCCTGCTGAAGCAGCAAACCACTTTTGGCGCCCCTCCTCCTCCTCCTTCGCATGCTCAAATCACACGCGAAAGGTGCGGGAAAGACGAAACAGAATCGGGAATAGCCCATGACGGAGCACTGTGCGAGCGCACCTACCACAAAAAACGTGTGCGAGGCGTCCACCAGAAATGAGCCCCACAATCTTGGTGATGGCACTGGGCCAGGAGCAATACGTGACAGCCCTCCCCACCTCTCCGCCGCCTCCTCCCCCTTTCAACAAGTCTCCAGATGCCTTTCCATGTTCTCGCCGTCTCTGTCTCTCACCCCCTCTAGCGCATACAGAGACGGGAAGACTGGATGCGACGAAATAGAGAGAGACAGAGATGACGACAACATCCAAGCGACTTCACCCCAGCTCACCACGGGTGAGTCGCTCCTTTCCTGATCGTCCATCCCGGGCCCACGCCGAAACAAACCTACGCTGAAACGCTTTTTAGGGGAAGCCACGGCTGCCGTCTCCACAACAGAGGTGAAATTTGATTTTAAACATGATGCACAACTAGAAACGAGGGATAAACGGCAGGGCGTGGATGAGACGGGGGGAGGTGGGGTGCTCTAGAAGCGATCTAAGTCCAATGTAGTCAGAGGCGGCGGCGAGAAAGCCTGTCTGTGTGTACATCTGCGTGGGTGTATTTGTGTGATAGCGGTAGGGAGCAGCCTCCACATCATCACACATAGAGTCACGCATACGTCGCTGTCCGAACTCCTTCTCCAGTACGGGTCCTAGCCTCGTCATTTTGGCACCTATAAGACTCAGCTCAGCATCTATCTATATATAGAGAGAGAGATAGCAACGCCACAGCACAGAACACGATGGTTCAAAAGCCACCTTAAAGGATCTAGCGGTGATGCGGAAGTGGCAACAAGCAAATGCTTCTTAACGCACGCATCAAATACAAACAAAACACGCCATCCCACACGGAATGAACAGAAGCATCACAGCTGTAGGTCACAAGTGACGCCCATAAAAGAAAAACAAAGCATTGCCCGCGAAAACCCCCTCTAAAGCATGCAAGAAGTATAAGAAGGATTCGGCATACAGAAACACAGACAACAGCAAAGCTCTCCACGTGACATGCGTGCCAGGGCGGCACACCATGCGCCAAACGCACCTTGCAGCTGCTCGCAGCGAGTAACCTGTCGGCTATTGGCGCACTACACAACCAACGACTTTATGAAGCGCTCGGCGAGGGATGGGTCAAGCTCAACCCGGCGCCGAAAATGGTGGTCGCATGCCATTCGGCTGCGAAGGATCCGGAGGCGAGCCTCACGGTCGTGCTCGTCGCGCAGCGCCTCGCCACGCTCCTTGGCTTGCATTCCTCTGTGGTACAGCTCCATGCACCGGTCCGCCTTGCAGTGGTCCTGCGCACCGTCGGCACTGCCATACGAGCGTTCGTCACTATTCTTGCCTTTGCTACCGTTACCGTGCGTGTGGTCACGCTTAGCAACGGCTTCGGAGCCTGGGAGCGTCTTGATTAGGGGATGAAACGTGCAGCTCTTCAGTTCCAACACTTTCCTTTGAGCTTCCAGTTTCTCCTTCGAGACGTACCCATGCTTCCAGAGCCGTGCAGCCTGCATATCCCACTCCTCTTGCGACAGCACTGGGCCTCGCAGCAGCTTCTTCTCGTAGCCATTTGGGTCCTCCTCGCGCAGTTTTTTCAGCTGTGTGCGGGCTTCTTCTTCCAACTGAGCTGGTGTCTGTAGCCGCCTATTTGCTGAGGCACGCTCGCGAGTTCGATCGAGCTGAATTTTCCCCGCCAAACGCGCGATCAGCAACTCTTCCACCTCTCGATGTCGGCGCTCCTCCACAAATCGTTTCGCCATGTCCTCCTTTTTCTGCTTCGTAGCAGTGGCACTTGCGTACAGGCGGTTGCTCAGCGCCTGTGACTCTGTCTTGCTCATGCGACTACGTGTCGTAGACGCCGGCCGACTGGACACGCCGGTTGTGTTGACGTTGGCACGACTACCACCGTTGCCATCTTGGGCACTCTTGGAACCGCTGTCCTCGGCGGCGGCGGCGATGTTCGTTGAAGAGCGGCACGGACTTGCGTTCTGGTACAGACGCACAAACACCCCGTCCGGACTCGTCAGCATCTCCTTCTGCTTTCGTAGCCGCTCCTCTTTCCGGGCGATCTCCTCCTCCAGCGAGCCGGAGAGGATTCGCTCACGAATCCGTTCAAGGAGGTTCAGCTGGAACACCTTATTGCGTCGCTCGTCACGCTCGCGGCGGTTGTTGAGGTGGTAGAGTCGCTCAAACGGACTACGCCTCATTGCGTGCTCCCTCTCTGCGTCGTCATCGGCGATCTGCTGCTCCAGCGCACCCAGTTTCGACTCCACCTCGGCAAGCAGCTCTTTCTCCGAGAGTTGGGCAGATGTCGTGGATGACACACGGCTCTGAGACGCTCGCTGAAGCGGCGTTGTCCTCTTGACGCTTGCCGCGCTCAAGGCTTGGCGCCCGCGAACTGGTGAGGATACGGGAGACGTGAGCGATTTATACCGCGTTCGGCCTGGCTGTACACCCACAGCCAAATCTAGAGGATACATGCCACAGCGAGAACGGAGTGGGCTCTTACGCGCCGGCGAAGCCGCCACGGGTGGAGTACGGTAGCTCTGTGAGCGCCCCAAGCCACCACACCCATCGCCGTCGGGCGAGTTGTGTCTCCGTGACGCATCTGAGTCGGCGTCACCATAGTCTAATGCAGAGCCGCAACGGCGGTTATCATAGGCTCCAGCGCCATCGCAGCGGTCCACCCATCCACCTCCTCGTACCCTTGACCCTCGACGATCTTCGCAGTCGTATCGCAGATGCTCCCCATCGCCAGTTGCTTGCGCTGATTTGCTACGGGTGTGACGCGCCTTTGAGCGAGGAGACCGCCCAGCCTCTTCGCGGTAGCGACTATTACTCCTTCTGCCTTCATTGAAGTGGGAAGACTCAAGTAGTTCCTCTTTCTTCTCAGTATCACCGCCTATCAAGGAAGAAGTAACAGCAAAGCGCACACGTTGCCCAGCCGCAGAGCCGTATTGGTCCTTCACATCCCCGCGGTTTCTTCCACTGCGGCGCCGCTCCGAGCGTGAACAGGATCGCTCAGCACCAGTGACAGCGGCTGTAGCGTACGCGTCGTTATCTGTGTAGGAACTAGAGAACGAGATGTGGTGAAAACGCGCGGGATCGGCGCACAAAGGCGGCGGTCGCCTGGCTTCGCTGTCACAGCGGAGGCGCCACCGATGCCGTGGGGATGCCTCGTCCGAGAGGCTCCGGTGTGAATGCATTCGGTGCTCGTCGTCCAGCACATCGCTGTCCTCGCTGTACCTTCTGTTACGGCCAACTGGTGAAACCCTGGAAGAGGCTGAGGCTCTTCCGTGCTGCGACAAGCATCGCTCCCTTTCACCGTCACAGACGTCTTTGATAGGAGAGCGCCGCTGCGTCACCTCATCACTATGCCGCCAGCGGCGTGGCCGTTTCGAGTCAAAACTCCTCTCGCGGCCGTAGCTCTGCAACTCTATTAGGCACTCTTGCACCAGCGCGGCGCCGTCCAAGCTTCCGACGGCCATGTACCGCGAACCATGGCGCCGCACCGGTGACTGTGACAACGAATGACAGTGCCTGCTCCCCCATAGCCCTTGATCTCTGTAGTGATATGCCCCCCATGGGGCAGAGGGCGTCCGCCATGATCGCTCATTCGCCACTCCACTGAACATGCCACCGCTACGGCCCCTCACGATGGTGCCCACGTTGACGTCTCGGCAACTACGTGGTGCGTTGAACTCCCGTACTCGCTCCGTTGTACTGACTGATTGCTGATCGTCATCATATTCCTCGTTGTATCTGACCGGGGTGAGACGAGACCCACGGCCGCTATGGCCTTGGCGATTTGGAAGGCACTCGGCGCTCTCCTCGCCTATGGAGTTCACAGAGCCGCAAGACCTGCGGTGACAGAGACTGCCCTCGCTGCTACTGTGAGAGGATAGCAACGCAGAGTCGACCAAATCATGACCTCTGGAGGAAAACGTAGATCGCTGCTCCCCTCGAGGCGCCTTTCCCTTTTGCTTCGAAGCACCAGACGTTTTGGGCTGATCTCTTGTGGCAAGGAGAGAATTCACTTGTGACAGCATGGCAGCTTTGGCTCCGATGTCCGCATAACTGCTCTTCGCTTTAGGGTCTGCCGATGACACAGCATACGCGCCGTGTCGCGTAGCTTTGCCGACACTTCCCGCACGCTTGCGAGACGCCTCCCTTTGGGTGCTCGACGGGGCCTGCTTAGATGACCCTGGCGCAGTCTGCTTGGACGCCTTCAACCGTTCGCCCTCTTTCTGCCGCTTTTCATCATCCCCCGCCGCCACAACTGACGGTGTCAGTGCCTTCTTCTCGAGTGTATCGTCCCCGACGCAGAGCTCAAGAGACGACTCGCTCCTGCGGTCGGAAACGGCAGCGGCGTGGTGGCCAACGTCATCGTGTTTCCCAGGCAGTCTTTGCGCATCAATGTCCCCGGACGCGCCATTCTCCACAGCACAGGGCGGACAACGGCGCGGTGAGACTTGAACGCTTATGGTGTCCTCAGAAGATGCGCCATCCATGGCAAACTCAATGGACGTGCCAGTTTTGGTGCTGTCCGACCACGAGAACGGGATAGAGTCCATAGACGTGGGAGACAGTCCAGCCGCCATTCGGGATCGCGCTGTGCTTTCGGCAGCCGCGGGAGATCTTTCCGCCTTTGGCGACGTGGACAGCCTTATTGTTCGAATGGAGGGAGTAGGAATGCTCATCTGGTCCTCCTCATCGTTTGTCCTCGCATCAGAGGCAGTAGGTGGTGCCATAACGGGTGTCGGGGTGCACGAGTGGGGAGCGACCGGAGTCTCTGCGGGTGTGAAAGCGGCCTGCGCTGATCCCTTCGCCGCATGCACCACGTGCTCCGAGGCAGCAAACTGGGACAGGGTGCTAGACTTCGATGCACGCACCACGCTCCACGACTCCTCCACCTGAGCTTCCTTCTCCTTGGAAGACGTGCTATTACGCACTAATGCATTGCCACGATGATTCTCCAGCTTCTCCTTTGCATCCGAAGTGCCTTTCTTCACGCCCTGTCCACTCTTCATCTGGTCCTCTGCCACCCATTTACCTGCTTTTTCAGTTAAATTCTTTTCTCTGGAGAGCATGTCGTGTTAGTAAACGGCGGCCGAATCAGCGCACAGGTTAACGGAGAAAATGGCGGGGAGAGAGACGTTGCGTAGCGGTGGTTTTGCAAGCGTTTGTTTAACTGTGTATGCGGCGATCTTGACACGCTCGAAGAACGCGCCCTAAAAGGCGCTACAGTACAGCGCACAAAATAAAGATAGAAGACTGTCAAGTGGAGCCTTCCGCACAGCCACCAACACCGACTCACGCCTGCACACACAGCACCACAGAAAGAAAAGTTCGGCCTCGTACTTTTCCTTTTTTGTTGTTGTTGGACGTATTGCGGGAGCGATTCGTGCGCCGATGCGTGGTGATTGCGAAGGTGGGCGGTTGTGTGTGTATGTGTGTGTGTGTGTCAGAGAGAAGGGAGAAGAGGGGAGAGGGAGAAGAGTTGTGTGTGTGTTTTGGTAGTGCATCCATTCTCTGCCCCCCGGCATGGCCTCACCTCCTGCCCACCCGCAGCCCCGCAGGCCGCCACGCGGTGCATCCCTCTCGGAGGCGGCTCAGACGCCCCACACCAGTGGGCGACGAAAGCCGGGTGAGATGCACACGCGCCGACGCCACGCCACGCCACGCCCTGGCCACCAACGACATCAACAGCAAGGCATCGCGCTGAACTCCCCCTGCGTCGACGGCGCTTGACCCTGTCACCACCAGAAGCAGCCCGGCACGTTGTCAGCACTATGAGAGGGGGAGGGGGGCTGCTGCCCGGCGTCCCCACAGAGAGAGAGAGTGGTGGGGATCGTGAATCGTGGGGATACCATGCGCTGGGGTGTTTCCCTGGTCAGCAGGGGAAAACAAAAAGAAATCAAAAAACAAGCGAGGTCATACCAAAGCGGTTTCAAAACGAAGTCAGTAGGCCAACAGACCGAAAACACAGCGAATACAGAGAGGAAAGTGTACAGCACGCTGGCGGGGTCACAACAGCAGCAAGAGGTCACTCGATGAGTCTCACCGGAGTCCCTCTTCCGATACTTCCTTCGGGCTGCTCTTGGGTCAGTATGCTGCCACTGAGAGACTCGACGAAGGATAGGGAAGGCAATGCCATTTGATGTGCGGGTGCTCCTGTGGTGCGCCCGCACACAACCAACGTTTTCTGGATTACCTCGCATGCACACGAAGACGCACACACAGTGCTTCCAGAATGGACGTCGAACGCCTGCCACGCAGAGCTCATACGTGCGTCCAATAGAGTCGTCGTCGTGTTGGGAAAGGAGAGAGGTGGCCTTATGTTTTCTTGTTCATTTCCGCGTTAAGTAATCTGTATTAGATTCGAGTAAAAACAACGAAAGCAACGCGACGTCATTACTTGTGTTAGGCGAGGATGAGGCACAAGGGAAGAATGCGGCGTGCACGCTGTCTTCGGGTTTGCGTGCAGTTCCACCACTTCAGAACGTTGCAGTCTTAGCAGGCAGGCTGACCCCTTCACACACAGCATGTCTCGGCGCACCTCCGCTCGCTGCGGCAGCTGCCACCTTCTTAATCGTCTTCAGCTGCTTCAGACGCTCACGTCTACCTAGACGTTTCTTCGCCTTGGAGGTGCCATGTTTCATCGTCCCAGATGTTGGGGTTGAGCTCGTCGCGCTGTTTACCTCATCCGCATCGTCGCTGTGCTTCTTGATGGGGACTGCAACGTCCACTGAGGCATCCACGTTACACTTCTTCTTTGCCACCTTCTTGAGTCGCTGCAGGCTTCCTACGTCGTCCTCATTCAACGCTGAGCGTGGCAGTTTCATGACGTTCCCCGTAGCATGCGGCGTCTTCGAGTAGTCGAACGACATCCCAAGGGCGGCAAACATGGCCTGCTGCACTGCCGACTTTCCGCTCGCCGACAAGGCAGTGCTGCTCTCCGTCCCAGCCGATCCGGAGACCTCAGGTGCGGCTGTGATAGGTGATGGGTGTGGCACAGTTGCGGTCTGTAGAACGGGCGCCATGCGACGCAACTCGAAGCTGTACACGTAGTGTCCGCCAGCTGGCAACGCGCCCGAAGCCCCTTTTAATGGCTTCGCGGTCCTAGCCAAGGTGGGCGGCTGCACCAAGGTCGACGCCAACACGCTTCCATCATCTTCTGCCACTGACGTGGCTGCCTTAGTGAATGTCGCCATGCGACGCACACCAAGTCCGAGAGCGTACGTCCAGACAGTCATGAGGTAGAAGAGAAGGCTACCTTTCGCTAAACTGCCTGGTGACACCTTCTGAAGAGATTTCTTCACGAGCTCCGTAACGCTGGGGAGCTGTACAGGCCGTATGGCAGCGGCGGTGAGGGAGCCGCTGCGCGGCGCTGAAGACGTCCACTCAGTCCTACTGGTAAAGTTTTGCATCAGAGTTGCGAGCGAAATGTTGCTTGGACGGGCACCACTCACGGACCATGCGTTTGAAGCCGCAGGAGCTACTAGATGATCACCGACTTCGAGGTCGCCTGCGGAGGACGACGCTTCGCGCGCGGAGGTAGCATGGATGGGCGCAAACCTTGCTGAGGCCTTGGCGGCATCCTTGCCAGCCAAGATCCCACCCGACGCGGCTGCCAAGAGCTCCTTTTTGGCGAGACCGTGCAGGGGGAAAGAAAATGTGCGCATTTCCTCCTGGCCGAGCACCCACATCACCGCGGAAAGACTAGGGAGAACGGTGGCACTCTCAGACAGCGGACGGGAGTCGAGAAATGTTTGCTGCAGCGCTGGGGTCCTGTCAAGATTGCACCCGACAATGTAGCGCAGCGTCGCGTACACGGCGTTAGAGAGGTAGGTGATGGCGCTGTTCTTCTCTTCCTCGACGGGGGGTCGCGGCTCCGCGCCGGCGTAGTGCACGGCGTCCAAGACGGAGTGGAGAAAGTGGCAGTTCAGTACAAGGCTACCTTTGTTCGTCGAGTGCGTCTTGACGGAGGTGGTAAGCAGCGCACGGCCCGTCTCAGCCTCCGCGGCCGGCAAATTCCTGTACTTGAGCTTACAGTACGCCCGCCAGCACGACCCGGCATCCACCTTCGTGGCGCCGCGCACCAGCGGTGGCACATTGATGGCATTCCCCATAACGATCATAAAAAGAAAGACCATGTCAACACAGCTGGTGTGCATGATGGAGGAGACGAGCAGCTCGCCCTCCGTCGGAGCGGCGCTGGCTCTCTCGTCACACGTGTCGTCGTCGACGGACGACTCCTTCAACGCTGGCCTCAGTGCTCCCCGAGTCGCACCCACAGACACTACCATCAGCTTTGCCTGCGTCTTCTCCGTATCCTCTGGCTGCTCGTCATCGCTGCTGTCCGCCAATTCGATGCGCACACCAGTGGCCACCATTGGACCGTCCGGCTTGCGGCGACGCACCATCGCCTCGTCAGTGCCTTGCTCCGCTGTGCTTTTTTGGGCAGCCGCGGCGGCGGCGGAGTCCGCCAGCATTGCCTTGGCAGCGTTGTCTTCTGCCATTGCCTTCATCTTGGTTTTGGCAGCTGCGGCGGCCTCCTTTTCGTTTTCGGCATAGAAGGCATCAGTGCAGGTGGCCACAAACGCCAAGACGCGGTCAAGGCGCAAAATACAAGGCTCAAATAGGACGTCCTGCAACTTCGTGGCAATAGAAACTTGTTGGGGAGCTGGCCCGCAGAGCGCGCCGCACAGCACATCTGAATCCTCCGAGATGAAGAGAAAGGTGGGGAGGACAGCGGCTCCGCTAGCGATGGCGCAGGTCACCAAGGAACGCTGTAGATCAAGAAGTTTGTAGTCCGCCTCCCCCACCACACCGCGGCCGCTTGTCAGCACGTATGGGCTGCTGCCGGCCGTGGCACTCAGCCTCTTATTGCTCCCCTCACGCGCTCGGTACGCATCGGCCAGCTGCCCGCACAGCTTTTGCACCTGCACATCGAGGTCACCGATGCCCACCAGAGCGTGGCGGTGGGCGCGCGCTGTCCCACTGCGATCGCGCTGAGAGTCAAGCGCGAAAATGACAGCTGACCTTGCCGAGAGATGGTTGGGATTGAGAAAGGCACGTAAGGTATCAAGCCCGAGTGTCTGCGCCGCGTTTGTGGCGTCGATCAAAATAAAGTCAAAGATAAGTGGCTCGTGCCTTGAGCCGCCTTTTGGCACACGACACAACGCACCAGGTGAGGTGCGCGCAATAAACTTGACAAAGTCAGGGATGCCCATCGTTGCTACGAAGTGTGGTGGTGTGGTGTGGTGAGAGAGAGTGAGAGAGAGACAGTAGAAGCGAGGGGCGAGAAAGGGAAGAAGAGTGTGTTCACTCTCCGCGACAATGGACGGCACTCCACAGCTCCCAAGTGGAGGCACCGAGAGAGAGAATGGGTACACAGCCAGAAGAAAAAGGGAAAACAAGACGTCCTGTGGTCTCGTTGCTTCTGGGACGATGCGTGTGTGGTCGTGTGTGAGGCGCGCAAGCGCAGATGCGGCGGTGGAGCAACGTGGGGAGCCGAACGGGAAATGGCAAAAGAGGCAATCGAATAAGACGAGATGGCGCAAAAAAAAAAAGGGGGGGGGCCTGAACACACACACACACGCGCGCACAGGTGGAAAATACAACACACCGCTGCCTGCGTAAAGTACCACATGCGTGTACATGAGGGAGCGACAGACGCAACTTGAAGTGAGGCAACCAGCAAACATGGTCACACCATTTCTCCTCAGCTCCTGCACGTACTTCGAGTGCAACTCCGCAGGTGATCAGAGACTTGCGCGCCTTCCTTGCAGTGCGTCAACCAGCGACCGGCGTGCAGGCGTCCAAGAACAACTTAAAGCAAGTGAACAACAGTAAAAACAGATGTCGCCAGTACATACACACACAAAGTAGTAACGCCAAGCCTGCAAGTGGGTACCTTCCTTCCGAGGGGAAAAGGGGGGTGGGGAGCAGATGAGCACGATGAATTCGGAGTGCGAACAGAGGAGTAGGAAGGCGCCACAATGTAGAGGGGGAGGCCTTGATGCAGTGAGAACACCCAGGATACAGCATCGCCTTGGATGAGAAAGAGATACAAGAACGACTTGAACGCATGATGGCTACACTCCCTACATTACCTTGGGGGAGGAAGGAGAGTGCATAACAGCAAGCAAGCAGCGGTGCGCATGCCAGAGCGCGGATCCTACCCCGCCCCACCAGCCTCACGCACTGTCTCGAATTCTGCTTTCAGCTGTTTGATCTTCAATTCATACATGCTGCGCACTCTTTGCAGCTGCTCTGCAGCCCCCTGGTGCTCCAGATCGGCCTGCAGACTCTCCCAACGCTTCAGGACATCCTGTGTCTGATTTTCTGCGTCCTCAATATCATCCGCGAAATAGGTTGTGCCAACGCTCTCCTTCGCATCTGTGAGGAGCTCGCAGGCCTCCGCGAAGGAGTCCATCAGCTCGTCGACTTGCTCCTTTGTTGTCAGCTGCTTTCTTGATGGCGTTTCGGTGGTGGTGTGCTCACAACGCTTGGAGACATCCAACACTGTATGATCAGCGCTGACCACGGCAGCAGCCACTAATGCCCTTGAGGACGCAAAGGGACGTCGAATGTATGCGGCCAGTGGTGGCACAGTCTGCCTAGCCCCTAACACGACATCAAAGCAAGGCCTGCAGCGCATAGGAGCAGCACTGCGCCTTGAGATGCTCAAAGACAACATCAGTAGCAGACAACTCGCAGCTCCAGTGAAATGGATGTGCCTACCCGCGTTTGTATGAGCGCCTATGAGGAGCAAAAGAAGTTGAAGGAGAAGTTTGCTATGAACTCATGGCAAAAAAAAAGACAGAGCGAGCAGTGTCAAGAGTGAGGCCGCCGTTGCGTAGTTCTACACCATCAATGAGGCAGAAAAAAAAAAGGTAAGTACCGATAGTAGAGGCACGCTCTTGTCTCATCGTCGGCTCAACAACGCCACCAAAGAGGCCCGACGAACGTGAGTGCACATCCAGCAGAAGTGCCTCCATCCTTACCATCTGCAGGCCGCTGTTCGCTCGCTTATAGTCAGCCGCCTCTTGCGTTTTCAACGTTTACACTGCACCACGAACAAATCCACAACTGCACACCCCTACAGCCACCGCCCAGCTATACCGCTGTGGTATCACAGACGACCCCGCGTCGTCTGCGACGAGCCGCCCCCTGCCGCCGAAGCGGGCCCTGCGTCGCACGGGCTCTTCCCGCCCAATCCCCGCCCCTCCTTCGCGCACAGGCTGCGCGATCAGCGCTGCACGGACCCGCGTGCGCCGCATGTCCTGACCCCAGCGGGCCGCGCCCAGGGTCCTGCTCTCGTGAGTCGAGGCTTTGGCGTCTGCCGTGCGGGCAGCAGGGGGCTGATCCACGCGCAGCTCGGAGGAGGTCGAGGAGGGGGATCGGTCCGCCCCAGGCTAGGGGGCCCTGTGAGACCCCGCACTCTGCCTGCAGGCCACGCTCTCCCCCTCACCATCGCTTCAAGCCGCGGCACGCCACGGCCTGGTGTGGCGACCCACCACGCACTGGGCTCTCCGATGCCGCGGCACGCCACGGGGGGAGGGGTGTGCGCTCGCTGTGCCTTCACACTCTTCCACTTCTGCCGAGGCCACGTCTCGAGGGTGTCCTGGACGGCCTGCCCGCATGGGCCGCACCCGGCGGGACGCTGCTGGGAGTCGGTGACAGCGCGCGCCTTCTACCCGTCTCCCCCCCCCCGAGCCTGCACGCCTTTTAGCAGCAGTGAATGGGCCAGGCGGAGGAGGGGCCCTGCATAAGCGTTTGTCTGCGCATACAGAGCTCCCAGCATGTCCTTCAGAGGGGGCACAAGGGGGGAGGGGGCAGCGGTAGACACCCTACGGGGGAAGCCCACGCACAGCGCGAGGGAGATGCGCACATTCACATCACCGCGTGGACGATCGTGGCGTCCTATGGGGTGTGCTTCGGGGCCTCGAGCGGGCCGAGAGGTCTCCGTATCGAACGCCGGGCACAGCGCCAGTTCGCCGGCTCGCATAGGAAAAACGCGCGGTGGTGGAGGTTCTGGCGGCAGCAGGCATACCCACAATGCCCGCGCAGTAGTAGGCAGCACACCATCTCCAGGCCATGCAGCCATTGCCGGCATCCTAAGGACCGACAGGGGTGCCTCCCCCCCGTGCGAAAGTGGGCAACGTTGGTCTCCTATCGTCGCGTAAGTTTGACATCTTTCCCGGAAAGAAAAACAAGGTTCGGTGTCACACTTACTCTCAACCCATTACCTTTAACGCCACATGAAATGACCCCTGCGCACTTTTTGGTGCCGCGATAGCACGTGCGCTTCCCCACGCGTGTTCCCGTTTCTGACGTACAAAAAACCGAGCGAGACATGAGTGGCGACGGCACGCCAAAGCAGTACGGGAGGAAGCAAAAAGCCTCGGTGTATATGCGGAGACATGCCCAGGTGAAAATGCATGCACTGCTTTCCCATGTCCCACGCACACATTGCCTGAGCGAGGGCCCCCTCAAGCGCCTCTTTTGCACATCGTTCACTCACTCTGACGCAACGAGCCAGAGTGGCTTTTGTGTGTTGATATGTGTTCGTGTATGTGTGTGTGTGGGGGGGGAGGGGGGTGTCTGTTATCTCCTTCAAGTGATTCAGTGGCAGGCGTTATGGAGGAGCTGAAAAACAGTAGGGCAATAATATATACAGAGAAGAGGGAGAACGAAAAGCATTACGGTCGAGCACAGCGGCGAGAATAACAACCATCACAAACGACAGACCCTAACAGAGCTGAAAGGAGGGGAGCAATCAGAAAGGAAGAAGAGGGGATAGAAGGCATACACAGAGAGACCTAAAGCTGAGCACACGCAAAACATAAGGAAAGGCAGAGCTACAACAATGCCAAAAAAGGAAAAAAAAGAGAGCAAAACAGCACCAATAAAGAGAACACTCGATGATAGAAAGAGGAGCAGAAGACGTGCGGCGACGCCATCAGCCACATCCGCTGCTGTCGTTAACACGCCCACACAACGTACACCTTACCCACTGCCTCTACAACACTCCTCTTCGGGAAAAAGCTAAGAAGTACACACCGAATGGCAGAGCCAACTCTGCATACACACCTGAGTACAGTGACATGGTGATGAAACCAAAGCACCTACAAGGTCGATATTGTTTCTTCTCAGAACCTCCATTCTCTGCCCCCCCCCCGGCATGGCCTCACCTGCTGCCCACCCGCAGCCCCGCAGGCCGCCACGCGGTGCATCCCTCCCGGAGGCGGCTCAGACGCCCCACACCAGTGGGCGACGAAAGCCGGGTGAGATGCACACGCGCCGACGCCACGCCACGCCCTGGCCACCAACGACATCAACAGCAAGGCATCGCGCTGAACTCCCCCTGCGTCGACGGCGCTTGACCCTGTCACCGCCAGAAGCGGCCCGGCACGTTGTCAGCACTATGAGAGGGGGAGGGGGGCTGCTGCCCGGCGTCCCCACAGAGAGAGAGTGGTGGGGATCGTGAATCGTGGGGATACCATGCGCTGCGGTGTTCCCCTGTTATCAGGGGAAAGTAGACTCCAAGATGGAAAGAAAAATAGGAATGCGGCAAAAAGGAGGAAGGGAGGAAGTCGTACCCCCACAACGAAAAGAGGGTGGGAGCGAACGCAAGCACGGGTTCTGAAGGCAAAGGAGCGCATGACAGTGTCGCTGCAGAAGCGACGCCACTCACCTTCACCATGTTGACAACAAATCAACGGGGAGGGGTGACGCAGGCGGCGGCAAACGAAGGGAAGAATCGCTCAGCGGCATTGTTTGGCTCTGTTGCTGCGTAAATCTGGCACACCTACTCTTTACGGAGAACTCTCACTCTGCCATTGCATTTCTGTGACGCTTTTTTTTTTTGCTCCCATTTCACATGCGTTTGCACCTCTATAGGATGTAAGGAACGTGTGAGTACCGAACCGGGCCAGGCGCTATTGGCCTCTCCCGCTTCCGTCCACAAACAAGCAGTGGATACCGATTTGGAGGCATATGAGCACACGTGTTTGAGTTGCCTGTGGCTTTCAGTCCTACCCCACTCTCAACTGTTGAGATGTACGACTGCACTGCCCAGTGGAGCAGTGCAGTCGTACAGCAGCCTGTCTTACCCCTACCCAACTTCTTTTTTTGTTGTTCTTTTGCTTGAAATGAGGAGAACCAACGAGAAGGGGGGGGCAAAGGCAAGAAGAAAAGTTGCAGCGAAAAGTGGCTGAAGGAAGAGAGAGGGGTAAACTACGAGGAGGAGGAGGAGGGAGGAGGCGTCCTTTGACAAAGGAGTATGCAATCCGCTAGAAGCGCAACATCAGCAGCAATATCCAAGAAAAAGAAAGAAAAAGGACAAAAAAAGACACACACACGCACGCACAGATGGTCGTAGACGAACGTTCGTTCCTCGCAGCCTCACGGAAGAAGAAAAAGAGAGGACAACGAAGCTTCAGAACACATGGAAGGCGTGAAGCGTGGAGAAGGATGGAGGTCAATACTTGCTAGATCAAATACGAGCCTCTTGCTCATTCTCTCTCTCTCTCTCTACCACTTTTCTTCCCCTCTCCCTGATATCCTTCCTCAGCGAAAAGGGCCCTCTTTCCTAGCAAACACACACACACATGCACACAAATAAAGAGAGCGCATCTACTACTATCAGAGAGCCTGGAGCAAAGAGGAGCGGCGAGGTGGAGGAGGTGAGAGAAACGAAAGGGGAGGTGGAAGGTATGGCCCCACAGAAAAAAAAAAAAACACGAAGAAGACGGGGGACAAATAAAAAGATGACATTGACCGCCAAACAGCCACTGATACTGCAACCACGGAGGCAGCATGGCAACACACAATCACGCACGCACACACTGCACGTTTCGTGTGTGTGATGGAGAAAGTGAAGGAGGGGAGAGGATGCAGCACGTCTGCTGCCGGCTGTGGACTGCTGGGAATACATCAATGGCACAACATAGTTCACATGGGAAAGAGCAAGAGGAAGAGACCCCCCAAAAAGAGAGAAGAAAGCCATACGAGCCCTCCAACAAGAGAGAAAAGATGTAAAGGAAATAATAATAAAAATGAGACAGTTCCGTGAAAGTCAAACACATGATATAGAGGAAAGAGAACGGAGGTGGGTGGGGTGGGGGATAACAAAGATGGCAGAGAGACAAAGGTGAGAGGGTCGAGAAGACAAGTCGAAGCCAAAACACACACACACACACACACACACACAAAAGATAAACACCAAGACCGCAATTCCCTTGCCCCTGCGTGCTCTATCAAAGCACCAACCCCTTCCCTTTCTCCTGGCATCACCTTTCCTTACCCAGCTGTTCACTATCGTCACCATATCGACGCAGCACACCTTGACAGAGTGTGTGAGAGAGCCACGGAGATCAAGAAGAGAAAAAGAAGGAGGACATGTACGCGCAGATCCACGTAAATCATCATGCTGAACAGGCATACATTCCGCATGCTACAGTCGTGAAGTACGAAGTGATGGCAAAGAAAGAGGAAGGTGAAGGAGTGAGAAGGAGAGGGACGGGTAGGTGGTGGGTTGCCGCGACAAGCACGCGAATACACACACATAAGGAGAGAGACATACCTCAGCACATCGAAACGCTCCATCTTGCATATGCCAAAAAGAGAAGCCCTCACGACTACACACACACACAACCGCACGCGAAGAGAAACAGACACGTGTATCTACATAAAAATGAAAAGACAAGAGAGGCAAGAGTGCTTTCACCCACCGCCGAATCCTTCGGCATCTCACACGTCGCGCAGCAATAGCCACGTAACGAACGAGGCCCACCGAGAGACACACACCCAGCGGCACAACATACAAATGGAAGCAAAACATGGCAGGAGTGACTCTGGGCATGCGTAGATGGCCCAGCAGAAGATATGGCGAACAAGAAGGCCACTGAAGAAAATGAAAGGAGAAGGACTGGTGCAAGTCGCTCGATCAGTTGCCTGAAGCACACCATATCGGAGTCAACTTGTCACTCTTCCTCGTTTTCGTTCTTCGCGTCTTCTTCATGTTGTAAAGTCGGATTTACTCCTTCGCAGGCAAAGCAGACATGTCGTCGTCGCCGTCGCCGATGCCCAGAACGTCCTGAATCTTCTCCATCCAGAGGTCGCGCTCAATCTCGCTCTTCGTCTGGAACGACAGGCGCTTTCCCGTCTTGAAGGCGACGGCGAAGACGAAAGAAGCATTGCAGCCGGTGTACTTCGCAGGAACCGGGAACGCGTCCTCCAGCTCTGTGAAGGGCGTGGAAATGCACTGCTGCTCCATCGTCTCCTTCGAAATGGCTAGTACCATGTCCAGGGTCTTGAACTTGGGATTCATGTCGAGCACCGTCTGCCCATCTGCAAGCTCGGCGCGGATGCACAGGTAGCGCTTCTTCCACACCATATCGCTGCTCTGCTTCTTTACGGTTCCCTCGTGAATGGTGAGGCCGCCCAGCGTCGTCGTCAACGGGGTTGCGCCTTCGAGAATGGTAGTGGACACGGCAACCGAGCTGCCTGAGCTCTCCTCCATCATGCGCTGGATGTTGCGCTTCTCGGTCACTAGCAACCGCTTCGTCTCCTGAATCTGGTTTGAGATCAAGTCGCGCAGACCGCCCTGGAAAGCCGGTTGCGTCTGCACAATCTCCAGCAGGCCAGACAGGAAGAGCTTGCAGATGGGCATGTTCAGCAAGCGGCTGCTGGACGGACGGCGCGTCGGGTCACCGCTCAGCAGCGCCGTCACAATATCTCGCATCTCTGGACTAATGTTACTCGGCAGGGGGTCAAAGCGGCCCGCAAGCGTCTTGTGCATGACTTCGTGCATGTTGGCGCCGTCGAAGGGGCGCTTGAGCGTCAGCAGCTCGTACAGAAGCACACCGAGGGAGAACATGTCCGCCTTCTTGCTATACGGGCAGCGGCGCCAAATCTCCGGTGCCACGTAGTAGGGCGTGCCGCAGAACGTGCGGCCAACATCATCACTCACGGTATTGGCATACATCTTACTAAAGCCGAAGTCCCCAAGCTTCACAAGACCATTGCTGCAGAGCAGGATGTTGGCGCTCTTAATATCACGGTGAATCATGTGCTTTGAGTGAACGTGGTGCACAGCCAGCAACACCTGTAGGAACAAAAGACCCGCCTCGTGCTCGCGGAACGTTCGACCTGTCCGAGCACGACTCTTGATCTCTTGGCGGAGATCACCGGCGTTGGCGTAGTCCAGCACCAGCGCAATCATCTGCACCATCTCTGGGTTACCGGCATCGTGTTTCGCAAGATCCTCGTGGCACTTGACAATCGAAAAGAAGTTGCAATTGAGAAGACAGTCTACCTCTGCCTGCGCACGGTTTTTGTCAGCCTCGGACATGCCCTCCATGTCGACGCACTTCACAGCAAATCCTTCTCCATCAGATACACGCTTTGCACACAGAACCGTTCCAGTAGCGCCAGAGCCTAGCACGCGGCTAATCCAGTACTTCTTGTCCTGCTCGCGTGCAGTTGCCTCGTCCTTGGCAAACGTCTCGGGGAAGCTCCGGCATACACGGCCGATCATGGCGTCCCCAGCGGTGCTCCCCGACATTTCTGCTTTTCAGGGATGACCAAACGGGGAGCTGAAGAAGAAGGAAGTGAGAGAGAGGGAGAGGATCCACAGGCGTGCTGCTGATGCCCACCGCACTAAAATAGCCGTGGGGAGGTAGTGTGAACAACAACAAAAAGAAAACGTGTTATTTCTGCTTCCTGCGCGAGAATCACAGCTGGACGAAAAGAGTAGTAGACTCAGAGATGGAGGGAGGTTACAGAGATAGCTGCAGGGAATGAGTAGTCCTCGTACACAGGCAAGGATTATTTTTTTTCCTTGTAGAAAACACGACGCACCAGTGCGATAGCCACGAGAGGGTGAACTGAGGTGGAGGGAGAAGGAGGGAAAGAGAAAGCGTCGATACAGCGAACGAACAAGAAAATGATCTAATTATGCTCTTGACAAGCTGCTCACCCTCTTCGTGTGTGTGTGTGCTATGGTGTAATTTTTGTTTTCAGTGCTATGGCTGGTGGCGAAAGATGTCCAGAAAGGGGAAGGTCAGAGCCAATGGAAGCGAAAGAGCGTGTGCGTGAAATGAAGAGGTAGAGGAGACAGAAGAAGACGAGTGAGCGGGAGACAACACCGTATCATGTCCAAAGCGCAATCACCTCGCTTTGATGTTGGTTTCAAAGATTGGTGGCGCACAGAGTAGTCCTTACTGTGATGAGCAGAGGCACAGAAAGAGGGAAAGAGGGAAAGAGCGCACGCGCCTAAGATGGATACGAGGAAACGATTTCAGACATATCACCGCCGGTTGTGCAACACTGCCAGTGGGGTTGAGAATTCCGTTGTGCGTGGCTATTAGCCGAACCTGTAGCACCACTCCCTCATAGAGGTGCTCCCTCCGCTCTCTCGAAAGAAGTGTGTCAATGCACATCTGAGCAGCCCAATAACGTCACCCAGCATGCAGCAATGAAGCCTTTCGGATGTAAGAATACCCCCACGACAGGGAGAAAAAAAAAGAAAAAGCATGCACATTTTTTGCAGCAGTCCCTGTGTATACGCAGTTGGCAGCATCCCATCATTCCGCTCGACTGCATTCCACGGCACAGTCCGCACACACCCATCAAGCGCACAAAGGACAGAATCGATGCTGCAAGAACGTGCGTAGGCAAGAAAGAAGTACTCGTGCGTTGACAAGCGCACCACTGTGGGCACACACCCATACACGTACTTCCTTGGAAAAGGTTTCCAAGAGAAGGAGTAACAGACATGTAATGAGAAGTCACAAGATAGAATTGGGGGAAAAATTCATAGCGCCGGACGAACAACCCCAATGCGGGGCCCCCACCCTTCAAACGTCCCATCGCAGATCCGCAGCACCACACCCCAGCGCACACACGCACACACAGAGAGAGAGCACATCATATTGTACACACCGTCATTTTAAACGGAAAAGGGGCTCCAAGAACGATCTCGCAGAAACACAAAAGATGTGAAATAAAGCAGAACGAATAGAAATGAGGGAGACAGAGAGAGAGAGAAACGATGTCACCGATCACATCACTGATTTGAAGGGGAAAACCAAAAGGCAAAACAAAAGTTCAGCGAGAGGAGTGTACATCTATAGATGAAAAAAATACACACACACATACAAGCACAGGCACCGAACCCGAGAGATCAGAAGTGCAAGGAAGAGATCGGTGGAACTAAAAAATCAACACGGTCCGACCTCAGTCACCAAGATGCGATGTTTACATAATGCGCTACTACCATAAGTGGCTGTGAGTGCCCAGCAGCTACACGCCACCCGCAAATCCCTCCTCACCGCACCACCCCCTTCCTATTCCTTCGCACTTCCGCTCTTAGCAGTATATTCTTTACAAGTGCCAATTACAAAAGGTACCCGGTAAACGAAGAAGGACAAGGAAGTAATGTAGAAAACGAGAGGAGACGAGCCGACGCCTGAGATGCGCAGAAGGCAGTCGTTACGTTGGTCACTGTTGGACAAGTGGAGATGAAAGGCTGAAAATAAGAACGAGGTTGTATGGCACAAACAGGAGTGCCAAAGCAGGAAGCAAAAAAAAAAATGAAGAAAGGGAAAGCGAATAAGGCAGCTCCCACTTTCTGGGTGCCGATGCAACGGTTGTGAAGCGTAGCTCAAATTCGAAAAAAAAAATGGAAAAGGAAGTTCCGCGCCTCAAACAACACACGGAGGTTGGCGTAAGTGGACGTACTCATGAGCGTTTGCTCCGCTTCACGACTGCCCTTTTCTCAGAAGGTGCCCGGTTCCCGGTCTACACCCCGTCACTCAGTCATCCTCATCCCCGATGCCAAGGAAGCTTTGAATAGCCCGCATCCACTCATCGCGGTCTTTGTCGTCCTCCGCGTCAAACAAAATACGTCGACCGTTTTTGAAGGCTACAGCGAAGGCGTGTGCGGCATCCGAGCCGGTGTATTTGCTGATGACTTGAAAAACATCCTCCAAGTCAGAAAAGGGGGTCGAAATGCACTGCTGCTCCAGCGTGTCACGTGACAACGCCTGAACGAGCTCGAGTGTGACTAGGCAGGATGCCACGTCGCCCGTCAGCGTGCGCCCCTTCTCTACCTCGCCGTAGATGCACACATAGCGACGCTTCCAGCTAAGGTCACTGCTCTGCTTCATCACGGTGCCTCCGTGCAAGATAAACCCAGTGCGATCGGGTGAGTCGCTCAAGGACACCTTTACAGTCGTCAGGAGCACATCCTCCATCGACATCGGTTGGCGACGGCGGTCCACCTGCAGCTCCTCTTTTGTCTGCATCAACTGTCGCGTAACCGTCATTTCCTGCTCGGCGGAAAAGCCGCCAAGCTCCCCGCCCTGAACGATTTCCCGCACAACGGAGATGTACAGCTTGCATGTCGGTGTGTTCAGCAGCGTCTTACTAGACGGACGCCTTTTGGGCTCGCTCTGCAGTAGTGTCGCTACGATGGTCTGCATCTCTGGGCTAATGCTGTCCGGCAGGGGGTCAAAGCGGCCCGCAAGCGTCTTGTGCATGATTTCCTCGATATCCACGCCGTCGAAGGGGCGCTTGAGCGTCAGCAGCTCGTACAGAAGCACACCGAGGGAGAACATGTCCGCCTTCTTGCTATACGGGCAGCGGCGCCAAATCTCCGGTGCCACGTAGTAGGGCGTGCCGCAGAACGTGCGGCCAACATCATCACTCACGGTATTGGCATACATCTTACTAAAGCCGAAGTCCCCAAGCTTCACAAGACCATTGCTGCAGAGCAGGATGTTGGCGCTCTTAATATCACGGTGAATCATGTGCTTTGAGTGAACGTGGTGCACAGCCAGCAATATTTGGATAAAGAGCAGGCCGGCCTCATGTTCCACGAAGGGGCGGTTCGCCTTGCTTCGGTTGCGGATCTCTTGGCGGAGATCACCGGCGTTGGCGTAGTCCAGCACCATGGCCATCATGGCGACGTTCTCTGGATTCCTCTCGTCACTGTAGACAAAGTCTTCATGGCACTTGACAATCGAAAAGTAGTCACAACTGAGAAGACAGCACACCTCACCCGACGCGCGCATGATCTCCTGCGGCGTGTAGCCCTCTAAGTCCATCACCTTAACCGCGAAAGGGTGGTCATCGCGAACGCGACGGGCGTAGAGCACAGTGCCGGAAGTGCCAGACCCCAGCACAACGTCCAAGTAGTATCGGAATGGACGTGAGCAACGACTTTCAGCAGGACTTTTTTCCTCCTCGGTGTCCACGCCGAAGGTGGCAGGGAACGCGCTGCACACCTTTTTGATTAGTGCATCACTGGGTGCCGACATCCTGGGCAGTACCACACTCCGACCTCACCTCTTTTCCCTCTCGGTCAAACCTGTACTTTTACATGCGGTGTGCGTGTACGCCTTCTGGACAGGATGTGGCACAAGACTGAGTCCGCTCCACGCTGCGATGATTTCTGACACCGCTGTGTGCTGGTGCGGTTCGTTGCGTCCTTTTTCTTTGTTACGTGCCTTTTTCGGAATGCCACAGCGAAGTGCAGCCGAACGGCTTCGTTAGGAGAGCGACAGAAGACATAACGGAGGGTGGCAAAGCAGAGAAGCAAGTTATGATGTCAGCAGGTTGCTCACGCAGTCGTAACGATGACAGAAGAAGAAACAGAGACGTGCTACCTTGTACGACGCAGGCCTGCGGAGGTCGGGGGGAGTTGACGTCAGCCTAGGTGAGTTTCCTTCGATCCTACCCTTTTTGCTGGGGTGTTGAGGACGAAGAAGAAGGTTATGCAGGTGGTTCAGCGATACACAGACGCTTACTGCTGTGGATTCGTTTGATGTTCTTGTGAAGGATGACACGACGGCCTGAATAAGGGGGTAGAAAAAAAAAAGGTAGCAAATAAGATACGACTATAGCCGTAGCGCAACCACAAAAGCTCAGCCCGTAAGAAGCAGATCACTCTATACGAGGTAAGTCCGAGCGTATATTCTTCTTCTTGGTCTCATGCGTGGGTAACTGGGTCTGACGATATACACACAGAGAGGGAAGTGTGGGTGAGGGAAAGTAGAGAGCCGCTTAAGAATAAGGCCCTGATGCAAGCAGAAAGAGAGAGAGAGAGACATGCCCTCTGTGGATCGACGTGGAGAGAGACGCATTGGAGCGTTTGAAGTGTGAATATGCCAAATAAGAGTAGGGATGTGCACATCATTCAAAAATGAGAAGGAAGACACGACGGGGAAAGGGCAAAAAGCGTATACGAAAAGACTCACCACAGATTCCGACAAGAGAAAAAAACTCAAGGGAAGGACGGAGGAGCGGGAGGGGGGGGGGGGGTAGAGAAACAAAACAAAAGATAACAGACCAAGAAAACGACGGAAAAATGAGCGAGCCGGCATAACGAAACAAACAGGAGAAAACAACGAAAGACTCAGCGTATGGGTGAGGAGAAAAAAAGGGAAAGAGAGCCAGACACCTTCCTGGGCGCCCCAGCAGACGCTCATTTATTTCGTGATGTTTGTCTACTGTGTCCCTGGCCTCACTTGCTGGGGGACGCGTGAGGTAAACAGACGTGTTGCGGCTTCTCTTTAATACCCAATTCATTCGCGACTGCGCCTCAGGAGCTCATCAAAATAGAGACGATAAAGTGAAGAAAAGAGAGTACATGGGCATAACACCCATCAAAGAAAATGTAACGATAAAGGAGACGGGCGCAAGGCACGTCCAAGTGGCACACACACACACACACACACCTCCCACCCCTGCGTCGCAGGTCGCTACGTGGTGTGTCCCTCTCGGGGTGACACGCAGGCTTTCCACACCAGTGGGGAGTGAGTGGACGGGTAGGATACGTTCGAGCCACACTGGTACTTTGCCTATCATATGAATGGCACAGGTATGCTCACTCTCGCCAGTGGCTCCGACGCCACGCCCTCCAGGCCCTGGCCACCGACATGAATAGTGATGCATCGCTCTGACCTCGCTACGTCGTAGGGACTTGACCCAGGGATACCACGCACTGAGGTGGTTCAGCATTGGCAGGGATGGGGGGGGGGGGGGGTGTCTGGCTTCCTCACTTAGAGTGGGGGTAGTGAGCCATGACACTATGCTAAGATATCCCCCGTCATCAGACATCATCAGCGAAACCAAGGAAACAAAAGGGGCGCCTGGTAAACGACTTCCTTTCCATTGCAAGCTCGACCTTCGCTATGGCCCGCAAGGACTCGCGAATAATTCACTCCGACCCAGTCCAGTGACAGTCCTCACCAACGTAAGTCGCATCGTCAGTTGCCCTTCGCAACAGCTCGGCATCAGCTGCCCCTTGAGGAAACCCTCTATTAGGGAGTGATGAGCAGGGTGGCGCCGCGAATATGTAGCAGCACATTCCGCACCGTGTCCAGGAGCCGCGCGTGCATGCCTTCAAGAACTGCAACCACGCTGATGTTGGTACATGCTGTGGGCTTGGCTAAAGTACTGGCAGCAGCCCATACCCACGTAATCGACTGAGCCACCGCCACGCTCCACCTTCCCCTCCCTCCCCGTTGGAACGGTGCACCGTCTCTAGTATACATCACCCCTCTGGAAGATGCACCTGCTTCCCCTCCTCGCAGGCAGCGGCACAGCGCCATACTACGCAGCAGCATCTGGCGGCAAACGCCACGTGCACGTTCTCAAAGCCGGCCTGCTTTCCCTTCGCGGCGGGTGGGGGTCAGACCGGGGACAACACTCTCTGGGACAGCAGAGCTCCAGCGCAGTGCAACCGTGCACCCGGGTCCACCTTTCACATCTTCCACTGCAGTACGCGTTCACGCCCCGTGTGTGCCACGCGAAAGGGGTAAACCGAGAACGATTCCGTCCACTGAGCGCGACCTCAAGCCTCGCTCCTTTCCATGGCTCGAGTGCGAGCTACATTTTAAACGAGGGGTGCTGTCGGCGGTGCGTGAAGTTCGCAGACCGGCAAAGGCCTCTCGCAGGACGAAGCGGTGCGCGCAGCTGAAGAGCGTTTTTTTGGGGCGTCCTCATGCTGCGCTTCTGCCTGCAGGCCATTCCCTCTGCCGCCTAGCCTTGACAGCAACGAGTGCTGCGGCCGTTCCTCTTCAGGTGGCAGCGCCAATGGGGCCTTCCCTTCCGTCTCGCGAATAGGACTCAGCAACGCTGTTTCACAACTTGTGAGACCCTGAGGCTCCCGAACGCTTGCTCTTAGCTCCTCTTCCTAGGGAAGACATCAGCAACGATGACCTGCATGGTCACGTCCCTTATCGTAAGATGATGGCCAATAGCCCAGGTACTGCCGCAGCGTTGGGTAGGACGTAGGACTGGTTATGCCCCTCGGTTGATTGGCTGGCATTCCACTCTCTGTCACAATCCTTGCTAAGCCTTTTTTTTTTGCCGAGACTAGCCCGCACTTCGGGTACAACTGCTTGACCGTTTCGCACACCTGCCATCTGCGTGCCACGTTCATGAGCACACCCTTTGTGATTCATCCGGCTTGACATCGATCTCCGAAGAAGCTTGCTACCCTCATCTTCTCTAGGTGCGGTTCCCACGCTCGTCGGAAAGCACCGTGTGCCACCCTGCGCAGCGCTGTGCGCCCTTCCATCAATTACCCGTAGCGCTCGTCTCCATTGAATCACCTCCCACGGCAGAGGCCTGAAAGTTCAGGAAGTTCAACTGTTTTTTTTTTCTTTATTCAGCCTCGATGAGCCGCTTGCTCAACTTGTCGTGCTACTGCTCCTTCGCGAGCCACATGTCATCACGCAATGCTGTACGCCTCTCTTCAGGTTCGTCTCGGAGAGTGGTATCGTAGAGATGTTGAAGGCAGTGGAGATCTTGTTAGCCCGAAAGAAAAGTAAAACCCACCAGAGCGAAGTGAGCAGAAGGCTGTGTAGGGCGTTTGATCTGTTGGCAGTGGTGGCGGAGAGGGGGGGGGACAGCCAAATAATGAAGAGAAGTAGTAGAGAGTAACAAGAGAAAGAAAAGGCGGTGACAACATGCTGTGCATTGCCTTCCGATGAAGTGACCTCGCAAACGCGAGATCACAGACTCCAGACAGCCAACAACTCTCACGAGCCACTCCGTACCGAATCCATCTTCCTTACCCGCTCTCCTTGGCCACAATTGGGTGTGCCTTACATTCGTTTTCGTCAACGAACAACACAAGCAAGAAAAAAAATGCAAAGGCACAAACAAAAGGAAGCACTCAGGTAACGCAACGCAAAGCAGCGGAGCTCAACATCAGCACCACAGCCGTCACGTAAAGAGGGAGAGGCGCTTTCGTCTAGAAGTCTCTTCTCGCCTCCTCCTCCAGAAGAACGAGAGGACGAGGAGGAGGGGGGGGTAAAAGAAAGGCCCTAAGCTGCGTATTTGACACCGGCAACTACCAGTCACACACCGTACCGTCCGTTGGCGGAGGAGGTAAAAAACCACACAACTGAGGGAACGCGGGAGGAAGCTGGAAAGAATACACATCGAATGGCAGAGCCAACTCTGCATACACACCTGAGTACGGTGACCTGGTGATGAAACCAAAGCACCTACAAGGTCGATATTGTTTCTTCTCAGAGCCTCCATTCTCTGCCCCCCCCCCCGGCATGGCCTCACCTCCTGCCCACCCGCATCCCCGGAGGCGGCTCAGACGCCCCACACCAGTGGGCGACGAAAGCCGGGTGAGATGCACACGCGCCGACGCCACGCCACGCCACGCCCTGGCCACCAACGACATCAACAGCAAGGCATCGCGCTGAACTCCCCCTGCGTCGACGGCGCTTGACCCTGTCACCGCCAGAAGCGGCCCGGCACGTTGTCAGCACTATGAGAGGGGGAGGGGGGCTGCTGCCCGGCGTCCCCACAGAGAGAGAGTGGTGGTGATCGTGAATCGTGGGGATACCATGCGCTGCGGTGTTCCCCTGGTCAGCAGGGAGCTGACAGTGAGAATCAGAGCGAAAAGAGAACAAAGTGCAGGAATAAACGGCGTGGAGGCACGAAGGTGCTCAACCATTCATGCTCTTGATGAAAGCGGCGAGAGAGGGAGCCACCTGCATAAACGAGCACGCACATGGCATGCCAGAAAGAAGGAAGGGAGAGCGAGAAAACGAAAGCGAGCGAAGGATGCGCTTGTGTTCTTGTTGGTAGTATTCGTGCCTTCCCTAGCTCGACTTTGACTCCTCTCCTTATCCCCTCTCCTACTAGTACCTTCCCTCGGCCCCACGGACATGACGCGCTGCCTCTTGCATGACCTTTACAGCACCCTTCTTCAAAAGCTGTCCCCGCAGTCGCGCCTTAATGTCACCGAAGTCAGCAATACTGGGCCGCTTCAGGGGCACTGTGGACGCCGCGACATCAAAGTTGCCTCTGGCCTCGCCTTGGGGCCGCGCTCTCCAGGCGTCTACGAACAGCGCCAGAGCTCCGACGTAGCACTCACAGCAAACATACATGCCAGGGTAGGAAGAGGGATGTGGCACAGGCCGTGTCGTTTTAGCGAGAGTCGCCTGTAATGTGGAAACGGGGAGTCTAGCGTTCGCCACCTTTTGCACCTCATCGTCAAGAATGTGTTGCCCAGCCGCGTCCAGCACCACCGCCGTGAAGCTGAAGCATACCAGCACAAATGGCAGCTCATCGGAGACTCCACCTCTCTTCGCAGTCGCTGGTGGCGCACTGCCGCAATGGCCATTAGAAAGTGGCGGAGATGCCCTTTCGTTCGCTGGGTCTCGGCAGAGTTGCCACAGTCGCTGCGCGAATGCGGGGTAGTAGTCGATGAGGTACAATAACTGGATCACACCGAGGACACCCGTTGCCCGAACATCGGTGGCAGGATTGGCTCCTTGAAACCCGATTGACTCCCACTTCACTGTCGTAGGCGAAAACAGCGGCAGGGGAGTGTCTGAGGAGGATGGAAGTGGATTCCCATTTGTATTCACCCACGGAATGTTGCCCGTGAGAGTATTGAAGACTGTGAGTAGCATACGGCGATGGGTGGGAAGCTGCAGCAAGAGGGACTGAGACTTCAGAGCGCGTACAATCCGGAGATGCTCTTCGGGTCCCCCAGGGGTGGAGACCGTCGCTTCCGCAGCCGCCACACCGTTGCGCTCTTCACGAGTCAACCCTCTAGGAGACGGTGGGCTGAACTGCGGTTGCTTCCCGACTGTTGCCGCAGCACGACCTTGGTCACCGCAGCACCAGAAGATGGAGATAAGGCTTCTTTTCTTCAGCTTCGGTACTTCTATGGCCTGCGGCGACAGCTTTGAAGAAGATTCAGCTCTCTTTACTGTCTCCCCCTCGGCTATGAAGGCCGCACTCGCGTCGGCAGGTTGCAGCTTCTTCGTCAGGCTCAGATAAGCTTCGTAGAAGGTGATGGGCGGCAGCGCTAACGAAAGGCGCAGCGACGGGTCGCTAAACGCTGTCGTCGGATCCACATCGACGTCCTCGTCGTCCCAGATTCGTGGCGAGGAGCGAGCAGTTCCGGAGAAGGAGAGTAGCTGCGGCATAGGAACGGCTGCTCGATTATCCTCAAGAGGTCCGTTTCTGTAGCCAACCGCGCGAGCGTAGAATCCTCGCTCGGTATCGTCCATCAGGCTGATTGGGGAGAAGACACCTTCATCGGTGGCGTCACCACCGTCGGTGGTGTAGGCGAGGCGTCGGCTTGCCAAGGATCCGTATGCAACGGGGCGCCCGAAACTACCAAAGGACATGGCAGACTTGTCTCTCGTTCGAGCGGTAGCCGTTGAAGGCTCTGACAAGATGCTCGTCGGAGGCTGCAGCAGCGTGTCGGACATGTCAAACCGCAGCGCGGCGGATGTAGAGCTGTCCTTATGTACACTCGCAGTAGGTAACTCGACGGTCATTCTCGCATATACGAGATCGAGTTGTCTCACAGCCTCTTCGCGTAGCACCGGGGGCTCGCCCTCGACTTCGCCGCGATTGCTCTGTTGCTCTGCTGCAGTGGAAGGAGACGAAGGGGATGAGAGGGTCGAGCTACCCTTTTCCACTGAAGGGCTTTGGTACGCTCGAGTGAGCCCCTCAATCGATCGCGGCAGCTCCGTCGATACTGGAGCTGAGATGTGGGCACGTCCACCGCCTCCCGTGAGTCGCCTCAGCGTACGCGCCGCCAACAAAGACGATGATAGGCCACTGGCACTGCAGACCGGCTCACAGGACTCACCGGCTAAAGGAGCAGGAGCACTTGCCGCAGTCTCGCGTGCGTCATGATTTGGTTGAGCTGCCACGGGCATATCTGCGACGCTTGTCACCGCTTCCCACCCGGTCGTCCCTATTGTCGATAAGGCGGTTGGGTCAGTGAAAATCAAGTGGGAGTGGGCTCCAGCAAGGCCGCGATCTTCCTCACCGGACAGGTCGCTCGGACTACGCCAACTGAGGGGGGCGGTGCTGTCGGCGTCTCGCCTGCCTGTTGTCGCAAGTGCTGGTGATGCGCCACTTGTGGGCGGAGACAGCAATAAAAGAGGGCAACGAGGTGCCGCAAAATGATCCACGCCAGGAAACGTCTCCTCCTCGGCTCCTGCGCGCACCATAGGATCCCGTGACCGTGAGGACCTACCCGGCGTAGTGTGATTCCCCTCGTCGCCGCCTTCACGGAGGAACGAAGTCTGAATGGTAAAAGTGGTCGACGGGGCCGCGGTCATCGTCGCTACGGGGGTGTTCTGTACACTTTCAAGGGAAGTCACCGTACCGTGGAATCCAGATGGTTCACCAGCGCTCAAGCTTCTTCTGCTCTGCGCCGCCATCCTTGTCATCTGTGTGGTCTGTTCGTTGTGCATGAAGCTTGGTGGAGACAGCAGCGGTGCTAGCATTTCTCCGGGAGCCAAACCGATAGCTTGAAAGGCGTCCACATTCGGATACGCAGCAGTGTGGTCGTCACAGCCTTCCTCGAACTGCCCTTCCGCCTTGGCGGATGACTCCGCAGCATCCTGCTCGAGGTGTTCGCGGCGATACCTTTTCAGAATGGCATTCGTGCGCAAGAGTGACATCACCACAGACGCATCAGTAACAATAGAACAAAGCACCAGAATTGACCAATCCGCAGCAACCATAACAGGGAAGCCGCCAGCTCCACAGCAAGCCCGTTGCAGAAGAGAATCAGTCGAAGCAGTGAAGAAATGAAGGCGAAAGGACAAGAGAGAAAAAAAGGCCTGAAAAAAAAAAAAACACTCAAAAGGGCACAAAAAACGTCGAAGAAGATGTCATAAAGTTCAGCTAAAGATAGGAATGATTCACTCTGAGAGCTGCACTCGCAGAAGTCGAGTGGCGGCTGGATGAGTGTCTGTGGATGGGTGTGTGGGTGTATGTGCGTGTGTGTGTGGACCGTTGGTTGAGTTTCCGCCTGCACATGCGTCCTCTGTCTGCCAAACGCTCGCACGCCACCGACAGGCACCTCGACGATGATTCTGTCGCAGAGAGATGGACCTGCACAGGCTCAGGGGTAGAAAGCAAAGCCAGCAATACCGCGCTGAAAAGACGCCTGAGGGTAGAATACCCAAAGCACGATGAAAGCCTTTGCGGAAGCCCTCCAAACAAAAAAAGAAACAAGCGAAATCCTCACTAACGTACGCACGCACAGGTTGTAGTACTAACGCTTCAGGGATGCTCAAACTCGTGCAGAACGAAACTCTGTGAAGCAACAGCCAAGTTGGGGGCACATACCAACGTCAAACCCCGCTCGCGTCACGAAGCGTGATAAGGAGAAAACAAGAGGAGGGAAAGACTCCGCGGTAAGGAGAAAGAAAGAGAAGAGAGAGTAGATGATGGAAAGCGATGTGAAGAGAGCCACAGTTGATGCTTTTTTTGCGGCGAAAACCAACGTCGCCTCGAAGAAGCACTCATTATCGGTAGGTCACATTGAGCTGATACACACGACCGTGATCCTCAGCCACGCTTGGGCTACACACTATGGATGCACCCACGAGCACACCAGTAGGAATTTTTCAAAGAAGTCACCGGCGGTGCACACTACTTTCAGGGCACTCGCTCTGCTTCGAGTACCCTGAGCATGTGCTCTACCACTAGCTAAACTGCTTGGAGTCTTTAAAATCCGTCGTGTAATACCCGCTATTGCAAGATACATCACTGCAAGTGTGCTCTCACCACCCCCGCACACGCCAAACACAAAGCATATCGACAGCCCCTTTCTTTATTCGATGAGAAAATCGAATCACTGACCCTGCTGAGCAGGGGAACACCCCAGCGCATGGTATCCCCACGATTCACGATCCCCACCACTCTCTCTCTGTGGGGACGCCGGGCAGCAGCCCCCCTCCCCCTCTCATAGTGCTGACAACGTGCCGGGCCGCTTCTGGCGGTGACAGGGTCAAGCGCCGTCGACGCAGGGGGAGTTCAGCGCGATGCCTTGCTGTTGATGTCGTTGGTGGCCAGGGCGTGGCGTGGCGTGGCGTCGGCGCGTGTGCATCTCACCCGGCTTTCGTCGCCCACTGGTGTGGGGCGTCTGAGCCGCCTCCGAGAGGGATGCACCGCGTGGCGGCCTGCGGGGCTGCGGGTGGGCAGGAGGTGAGGCCATGCCGGGGGGGGGCAGAGAATGGAGGCTCTGAGAAGAAACACCTCGCATGTTATGTCGATTATTGTTGACCAGTGAAATGGCCCTTTTCCAATAAGAATAAAAAAAAAAAGAAATTAGTAATAAAAAAGAGTAGCAAGCAGAGCAGCATTCAGGAGAGCGAACGAGACGGGAATAGGGCCCACCCGCCAACGCCACATAACGACAAGAGAAAGGCAAATCCGCATGCATGGCGAAGGGACCTGAGCACCACACGAATAAGAAAAAAAAGGGTGACTACACCAACAAGGCGCACATTTAGGGTCAGCACAGCAGAAGAAACGCAAAAGGAACGGCCATACAAAATAAGAGTAACGAAGAAGAAGCGACGTGTTGTCAGGTAAACACGAGCAGCAGCTGTGACAGGGCCAGGCCTCCTTGACTACTACCAGACTCCTCCCCACTCCTCCTGAGTCCTTCATTTTGGCCTTCCATGCACGCCCGTACTCCACCGCGGAGCATCTGTGAGTCTACTGTTACTCCTTCAGTAAACAGATGACTTACACTCACAGCCTCTTTTTTTCTTTCAAGAGAGAGGGGGGGGGGGGGGTGGAGCTGGCGCGCAGAGAAGACACTGGTGCTGCGTAAAAGCGAAACGCCTGACTGACCAGAAGACTCACAAGGTACTTATTAGTTGCGAAATCACGGAAGAGGGGTGAGAAGAAGGAAAGTGACAAGTACGGAGGGAGGCCTCAGGTTCTGTCGCTGATCGCGTCTGAGTGCAACAGCAACGCAACGAAGGGAAAGAAGAAGGGGGAAAAAAAGCGGTATCGGGGAGAAACGAGGGAAGGGGGGGAGGAGGAGGAGGAGGAGGATAGAATAGCACCACAATCGATGATGAGAACACATCGACGAAACGTCAGCAGGAAAATAAAAAAAAAAATAACAAGACGAATCAGCACGCCCACACATCAGCCGGCACGTTGCCATTACGGCGAGAGTCACAGCGACGCAACTCCTCGGCGTTAGCACAACCATCAACGTTGTCGCTCCCCCTCTCCGAAGCCACTGCTATGTAGTGGAAGGCCAACCTTTCCAATGCTCGTCCCCCTGATGTCAACGTGGGCGAGGAAGTTTGACAGTACGCTGTACTGCTGCCTAGGGTAGCGCAGCCGTCACTGCGGACACACTGGGGGAAGGGGTGGCAGTACGTTAGCGCGAAAAAGCACGCAACACCGCCCAGCGATGCAGCCACCACGGGATCCTCTACCGAAGTGAAATCAAACATCGTATCCACTGGGACATGAACAAGAGAGAACAGGCTGAGGCGAACCAATCCGTTTCTCTGCTGCGCAGGGAGGCGGGGGGCGATCTCAAAAGGGGGGAAGAGGTGGGGAAGTATATTGCCCCATAGAACAGCCTCGTACACGCCACTCTCCACTGCCTAGAGTAACGGAAAAGAACGAGGGGTATGGGTGCACGCACCAGGCATCGTCAGAGGATCTACTGTGAGGCGCGCGCAAAGCTGGGAGAGTAGTACTGAAGAGAGGGTGCGGAAGAGGCGACCGCGTAGTTGCACGAACACCGCCAACCTACTCACGCAACGGCTAAAGAGTGAGGTCCATGTAGCCCTTCAGAGACCTCACTGCCAGCGAGGGCGAGAGAGAGCTGCCATTGGTTCTGCAGGTCCATCAGCGCCACGACCAGTGAGTTGTGTTGCGCCTTACTTCACTTCTACTGCACCACGACAATGCGCATGTAGTAGTAAATGTCGTTCCCACGGCAGCGCTGCATCTGCCGCCACAGCATATCGCGCATGTTTACGAAGTGGACACAACGGAGTCCCATCTCGTCAACGCCGCTGCTCTGAGGCCGCTCGTACACCAGCGCTGACATTGCCCAGCGCTCAAATGTTCTCGTACATCTCAGGCAGTTGCCAAGCCCCGAGGCCCAGCCTCTCTGCCAGTGCGCCGTTATGACGAGCGTCTACACTGATCCACTTACGCATCGAATCGCACCTTTGTACATCTACACACTACTCCTAGTCGCAAGTAGTGCGCCAGTCGCCGCAGTCCAGAATCTCGCGTTGCACAGCGCGGTACAAGGCACTGATACTGGCGGCGCCCCTACGCCTCACATCACCGAGCGGTTTGAGGGCTCCCATGGCCTCCGCAATTGCATCCAACATCGCCACAGTCCATGCCAGGCTTGCACTGCGGTGACTGCATGCCATCCACGAGACCCCGGTGTCCAGCATCGTGTACTACTTCTCCAGTCCAGCATGGTGGAACTGGCTTCGAGTCATTTCCTATTTCTTCACGTTCGGCAAAGCAGGCAGTCTCTCCACTGCCTCTTGGGAAAACCGCAGGATGAAGTAGGCCTCCGCACAGTCCCTATCCTCCACAACCAGCGCGCTCATCGACTGTGGCAGAAGGCTGCACAGTGTTGTGCACACCAACAACCTCATTCTCCATCGTAAAAACATCCACAGCTGTCTCGGGGTCCGCCACAGAGGCTACACATGTGCCGGCCAGCATGCCAGCTGCGCTGTCCACATCCCCGCCTGTGAACATCAGTGCCTGCAGCACCAACACACACACACACACACCCGCCATCGCGCCAAATGCGCCCTAGGGAAACGTAAATGTTAGTATTTCGCCTTCGCTCACCGACATCGCTGCACCCTCTCTCCTCATCAACAGCACCCGCAGCAGCAGGCTCGCTGTTCAAGTTCGCAGAGTCCGGTGGACGGAGCGTGCGCTGACACAGCCGGCACACCGCAGCACGCTCGCCCAGCCGCTCGCCAGTACCTCTGCTGCGTGCAGACACAGCCAACTCTTCTGGCCATCGCACGCGCGATCCCCCACAGCAAGTGTCGTACAGGGTGCCAGTAAAATCAATAAACGAAGGCAGAACATCGCGGCACTCTTCCGAAGCAGGAGCGTCCTTGTGGCTCGCATAGGCAGCGGACTCTCCCAAAGCGAGCTGCTCCATTACGCAGTAACCCCGCCTTCTATGGAGATACAGTTCTTTGTACTGAGAATACTTGCGGATGCTCACTTGGCTGACTTTTATAATCGTGATAGCCTGCATTCCTGTACACATAACAGCCAAAGAAATGGCCTGCACACGCCCCCTCGGCAGCTCCGTCAATAACCGCACATCGCCCAACTCACAGTATTTCCTCGCTATCTCACGCGAGTGCTTCACTTGTCTGAGCTTACGCATTTCAACCATGCTTTCACTCGAATCCGGCGTGGGGAGAAAATTTCTCTCGGGTGACGGAACAGCCGAAAGCTCCGCCTCCTTCTGCCACCTCTTCACCAGTAGCGAGTTCGATAACGAGCGCCTCATCGCCTGCACATCGGTAGCAAAAGTATTCATCAGCTCCTGCGCCGCGACGGTCGCCCACTGTTTCAGTCACTGAAAGGCGCGAGCGACGCTGTGTGTGTTTCGCACTTTAGAGCTCTCGAGTGCTGTGCATTGCTGGAACTCCGCGCGGTTCATCAATTCCTTCACCAATCGCTCCTGGTTCCTAGGTGGTGACGAGATAGCGGTGTATCTCTGTACGCGTGGTGAATATGGAAAAGCACGAGAGAAAGAGAGGGGAGTGTTTTGTATCGGCACTAGTGAGTCTATCTGTGTGTGGAAGGTGGGGGGGGGGGGGGGGGGTGTTGTTGCGTGGCCTCTTTTACCCATGGCCGTGCGACAGTTGAAGATTATGCTGGCTTCCTGTGTGTGTGTGCAAAGAAAGGAAAAGGGAATCAAGGATGCCACAAGGGGGCAAAATCCAAAAGTAGTGATCCCCGTGTGAGCAGGGCGACCGTGGTAGAGACAAAGAGGCATTCGATGCCGTGTAAAAGAAAAGATGGCCTGCGACCGTGAGTGACTGACGTTTCCGCTCACAGTGCAAACTGTATACAGACAGCGCCTTCGCATTCGGTAGCGTGCTGCCAGCACATCCGCAGCCAGCACCCCCAAGACAAGAGTCGGCAGAAGCGGGGTGACACACGACCTGCTGACAATGGTATGGCGTCGTACAGAACAGTAACAAGGCGCCAGCGCTTTTGTGGGTGAAGCATGCGAGCGACCCCAGTATGGGGAGAAGGGGGAATAGGTCAGAGAGCAACTCCACAGTCTCTGCTAAGCACACCCTTCTTCAGCTGATGGTTGGCCTCTTTAATGGATAGGTTGAAAGAGAAGACGGTGGGGGCGGCGTCCCTTCTGATGTCCCCACTACACGCAGCCACGCACAACCACCCTCTCAGCATTTCTTTACCGCGCCACTTACGCTTCACTCTCGCCCTCCCCCCCCCCCTCTGCCACACACATAACACACAGAGAGAGAAGAAAACACTGAAAGCGGCGGAGGGACCAGTTACTGGAGAAGAGAGGATGGGAGGACATAAATCTAAGCGGGGATAGTCAAGTGAGAGCCAAAAAAAAGAGCAAAACAGCGATGGCAAGAAACAACCCGTACACATCACCCCGCGACAACAGCAGAGAAGAACGCACAGCACAGTGCACCAGACAGGCCATCGGGAAAGGTCCAGTAGCAAAGGGGCGGGAGAATGAGGGGCGATCTAGACGGGCCTTCGCCTCTGTTTGCGCGGCCGGAAGAAAAGGCCAAGGAGAGAAGGGGGAGAAAACTGGTACGGTGGTGGACATACACAAAGAAATCCTTAGACGGTGGTGCTGCACAGAAGGAGTGAGGGAGGGAGCACAAGGACGCATCACACCCGTAGCCCTTCCACCCCAAGGCAGAGGAAGAGTAGGAAGAAAGGAGGGGAAAGAAATATGGGGAAGCAACTCTAAAAGTCTAACTGTCGCGCCGAACTCAAAAAAAAAAAAAAAAACACAAAAAAAAATTGAATGACAACGCTTTTGTCGGCCAAACGCGCTGGTGCTCCTCTACAGCTCGAGCTGCAGCCCAGTGGTCCGCCGCTGGGACTCGGCTCGGTCTCGCTTTGGAGTAGATGAGCCCGACTCTGGCGGCGCCTGCGCGAGCTCGCTTGGTTTTCGTAGATCCAACTCGGTGAAGTATTGAAGTCGCGTCGTGGACTTATGGAGAGGCAAGGACGTCGCAGCGGACCTGACATCATCATGGACACTGCTGTTGCGGTGCAGCTTAAGGGCACGCCACGGCATCTGATCACCATCCTTTCCCAGAGTACGCCCATCTTCGTCCGTGAGATCACAGCTTCCCATACGCCGCGGCGGAAGAGAAACACGAAACGGTATTGTATCGCGCACACTTCGTGCTGCTGCTGCCGCTGTACACCCCGGCTGGTGGCGCCCCAGCGTACCAAGCTCTACTGCAAAGCTGCCACGGGCGTTCGCCTCCTGCAGGTTCTGCTTCACACCACTCCACTTTGAGGGGACGCCATTCAGCCTTAGCGTTCCAGCAGCAGCAGAGGACGACGCCGCGACACCTGGGCCCTTCAAGGGGGATTCCACATTCAGCTCGTACGTGCACAATGGTCCGTAGGTGGATTGACTGGGTGCGTTGATTGGGGAAAGATGCAGTGGTTTGGGCTGCGACTGCACAGTCGAGGCGCTCATGCTGCGCTGCCGCGACGCGCAAAGTTCTGTGTTGCGAGTTGCCACGAAAGCGTCTGCTGACCTTGAAGATGCGGTTTGAAGCAGGACGGGAGGAATAACAGTCGTCAAGTGAGATGAACGAGCGACCAGCGCCTCTTCATCTTCCTCGGTAATGGCCACTGCGCCAGAGCCGGCGTAGCTGGCACCACAAAAGTGAGCGGGTGCGCCTGGAATGAGGCTGTCGCTGGGTACTGTGTAGTCCCCCGTGATGCCCCCCCGACGGGGAGGCACCTCTTGCCCCTCCTCCCTTTCGTTGTGCCCTTTTGACGCCGCCAGAGAGGTCGTGCTATGTCGCTTGGCCAGTGGCAGGTGCACATCAGCCGATGCGTGAAGGCGGCCAAGGTCGGAGAGCACACGCCTGTATTGCCTGAAATCATCCTCATTCGGGGTGTCGGTGTTGAGCAACACAAAAGACACCATACGGCACCCGTTTGCGCTGTCGCTGCCCATGTGATAGTCCCAGCCCTCGGCGACTGTTGTGGCCTCCTCGATCACCCGCGTAGACATGTGGGACACCCACTCCTCATGCTGCTGAACCGCGTCAAAAATCCGCATCAGCGTGACCGCGCTCACCGACCCCGGCAGACTTCGGAGGCACGTGCCAGTGGCGCAAAGAAGGCTGCTGATGGCGTGCATGGCATTCCTGAGCCCCGACGAGCGACGACCAACCTCCGCCGACACCTCGCCAAGTCGAGCCAGTAACGCGTCCTCTCGTTCCTGCAAAGCCTGGCGCAGGCTGGTGAAGCACTGCTGGATTTCCGTGCGGACAGCGTCCACCTTGGTCTCGTACGCAGGCCACAGAGCTGCTAATTGCGTGCCAATCGCGTCGGCGTCGCGTTGCAATGCGGCGAGCTCTGTGGAGTGTTGAGTCAATGCAGCAGCGGTGCGTGCCGCGACGTCGGCCAGCGGAAATACTTCATGCCCGCGATGGGCACCACCAAAGCAGCACGTCACGCACACACATGTCGAACACGTGTCACAGAAAAGGTCCAGCACCATGCCAGCGTGCTGCGTACACCTCAGGTGCCCACGCCGACGTGCCTGCTCAACGCCCAGCACTTCGTGCTGCCTAAAGCCACCCTTGCTATGCGTGGCTCTGTGGCAGGCATCACACATACCGAAGTCGCACTGCATGCAGACGCACGTCGCCCTAGCCTCTTCACAGATGGAGCAACAAGGTGACGCGGATCCGGCGGGTGCGCTGGGTGGCCGGACAGTGCCACCGGCCTGCGTGGTGCACGGAGAGGGTTGAGAGTCCGTGCAGCTGTTGCGCACGACACTCGCATCCCAGAAACCCGCCACATCGCCGGCTAGGCAGGCGGATGATAACACTGCTGCGTCGCACATAGCATTGCACAGTGGGCACGCAAGGAGACTTGCACAGCAAGACGCTGAGGTCGACAGAGGTGAAAGCGTGGACGAGGCGGCAGAGCCACTGGTGCTACTGCTGTGGTCCATCGTTGCGCCCTTGCTCTCACTGACAGCGCGCACCGCCAAGAGCCATCGCTCCACACACGCCCGACAGGCAAGACAGTGCAATGCCTCCTCGACAGCTCGGGAATGACATGAGGAAAGCGACGAAGTGTTACTGACTGGCTCATGCAGGTCTACCGGATCGACAAGCTCCACCGCACTACAGAGCGGGCACAGAAACGGCCACGATATCGGTGCCCCTAACACTTCCTTCGGCGCTGCCTCCGCCGCGATTGTCTCCTCACTAAGAGGCGCCACAGGGGCGGGGCAAGTTTGGAAAGTCTCTTCCTCGTCTTGGGAGGAACTACAAATACATTCATCGGGGGCACCAGTCTTCCCGCTGTGATCTCCCTCCACCGCAGACCTTCCCAGAGTGCGCTTTGCCATTTTGAAGATGGGAATGAGAGACGACACTAACCTCTTGGACAAAGCAGAAGAAAGGGGGCCTCACCTCTATGGAGTTCAGCTCCCAGGCGGCCTAGCAAGCGATATAGGCGCGTGTCAAGACGGTCAAACAAGCAGGGTCCTTTTCGTCTCTGTACTTTCTTAAGCGACGAGAGTACCGTACGTTCACCGGAAAGAAGAAGGGCGATGCATGGGGAGGGAGGCTACAAAATGGAGTACTGCGCAGCAGAGGGACAAAGACAGAGAACGTGTGACAGGCAGCACGCATGGGCCACAGCGCGGTATTCCTCCGTGTGTATTTAAGAAGAGGGGGGGCATATGAAGGACAAGGGAGGCACAATGCGCACCCTGCAGTTTCAAACCCCGTACGTACGTCACAGCAACAACAATTTTCCTTTTCTTGCTTATTTGTTTCAGCGTGTACACTGCACCACGAACAAATCCACAACTGCACACCCCTACAGCCACCGCCCAGCTATACCGCTGTGGTATCACAGCCGACCCCGCGTCGTCTGCGACGAGCCGCCCCCTGCCGCCGAAGCGGGCCCTGCGTCGCACGGGCTCTTCCCGCCCAATCCCCGCCCCTCCTTCGCGCACAGGCTGCGCGATCAGCGCTGCACGGACCCGCGTGCGCCGCACGACCTGACCCCAGCGGGCCGCGCACAGGGTCCTGCTCTCGTGAGTCGAGGCGCTGGCGTCTGCCGTGCGGGCAGCAGGGGGCTGATCCACGCGCAGCTCGGAGGAGGTCGAGGAGGGGGATCGGCTCGCCCCAGGCTAGGGGGCCCTGTGAGACCCCGCACTCTGCCTGCAGGCCACGCTCTCCCCCCCCACCATCGCTTCAAGCCGCGGCACGCCACAGCCTGGTGTGGCGACCCACCACGGGGGGGAGGGGTGGGCGCTCGCTGTGCCTTCGCACTCTTCCACTTCTGCCGAGGCCACGTGTCGAGGATGTCCTGGACGGCCTGCCCGCATGGGCCGCACCCGGCGGGACGCTGCTGGGAGTCGGTGACAGCGCGCGCCTTCTACCCGTCTCCCCCCCCCCCCGAGCCCGCACACCTTTTGGCAGCAGTGAATGGGCCAGGCGGAGGAGGGGCCCTGCATAGGCGTGTGTCTGCGCATACAGAGCTCCCAGCATGTCCTTCAGAGGGGGCACAAGGGGGGAGGGGGCAGCGGTAGACACCCGACGGGGGAAGCCCACGCACAGCGCGAGGGAGATGCGCACATTCACCGCGTGGGCGATCGTGGCGTCCTATGGGGTGTGCTTCGGGGCCTCGAGCGGGCCGAGAGGTCTCCGTATCGAACGCCGGGCACAGCGCCAGTTCGCCGGCTCGCATAGGAGAAACGCGCGGTGGTGGAGGTTCTGGCGGCAGCAGGCATACCCACAATGAGTGGGCGCCAGATCCTGACACCACGGGGAGGTAGCTGGCATTATTATGAACGGTGGAAGGGAAAGGACGGGTAGAAAAAACAGAATGGAGTAAAGAGGGGAAGAAGAGCATAGCCAACGCCGTGCAGTTCGTCAGGGAAAACGTCATGAAGAACGTCGGCCGTCCTATTGGCACAAGATAGGTGCTCCGGATTCCCCCAGCGCAGAAAATACGCAAACACTGTCAAAGCACAAAGGTGTGTGTGGGTGTGGGTGGGTGGGTTGTGCAGGACAGGAGAGGGCGGGGCAGTGAGAAACATTCGAGAGTTCGAGTTGTTGGTGCTTTTCATCTGCTTGCTGCATGAGCACAAGGACTACGAAGACAGGAAGGTCGTTTACTATACATGCGTATTCGTATGAAGGTGTGGGAGGTGCGGTGGTTTGCAGCTGGGGCGATGTAAAGGATCGGCGGGGCAAAGTAGAAAGGGGTCCTGGCGAACAAGCACACTGAGAGACGCGGAAGACTTATGCTGCCGATGGTGCCGTCTTCAAACCAGCACGACAACCCATCGTGAGCCAACTACCAGCGCTTGGGCCATTCCCAGCAAAGCTGCAAAACGCCGTGATACGACCAAATCGCGCAAACCCGCAGGGGACGGTCCTGTTACTCATGTACCGAAAAAGATCTGCCGTCATTCCTTCGACACTCACTTTGCACCCTCCCATTCCGTGGCGTTCGCGCCAAAGAGAAAAGTCGCCTTCGCCACCTCCTCTGGGCGGATCAGGCGTCCGTTCACCATCGTCAGCTGGGGCAACACCGACAGCGTCCACAGATACACCTGCTCCTCCTGTGGGAGCGCCAGAACCTCCTTCTGGTGGTGCACGCGCACATCGAGCTCTCCGTCACGCCTCATACTGCCCATCGCATGCACAAAGCTGTGCGCCTCGGGGGCGGCGAGGTCCGCGTAGGCGGCAGTGGTTGGTGTCGCTGCCTGTACCGCTAATGATTTCGAGAACCCCCACCCCGGAATCGCGCTTCTGCACCGGCGGTACTTCGGAACTGAGTCGCCCGCGTTTTCGGCTAGCTTGTCGGTGGCGCTGAAGACGAGGCTCAGGGTGCTGCTCTTCTCAAGAGCGCTGCTACCTTCTCCCGCGGCGACGGCAGAAGTCGCAGCGCCAGTGGTAGCTGTGGTGATGCTCGCTGTGCCTGGGGCCTCACTACTGTCGCCGCCAGAGCAAAGCGACCTACAGTTTTCCTCTTCATCACTCATGACCACCTCTTCATGGTACTCGGTTCCGTGCATCGCTGTCGCGAGCGGGTCACCCAGGCGCCCGTCCTCTCCGGATGCGTGATGTGGCAGGTGCTCCAGACCAGTGTTCCCCGCAAATTCCAAGGTGCGCAGGCCCTTGAGGCGGCGGAGGACCAGCAGCTCCTTTAGCCCTGACAACTCGTTCCGCCCAACGTCGAGCACTGATAAGCAGGAGAGCACCTCAACGGCGGCGCTCAAGCGGCGCACGCTATTACTGGCAATGTTCACCTTTTCAATCTTCGAAGTGACAGAGTAGAGAAAATCGGTGCTTGACAGCAAGTTTTCGCTCAGCTCCAACTCGCGGAGCAGTTGTGCCACCGCGAAGGCGTTGGTATCGACTCTTTCGAGCGTATTGCCCCTCAACGAAAAGCGTGTGAGTCGCTGGGCAGCAGAGAGGCAGTGTGCAGGGAGATGCCGCACTTGGTTACTGCGGCACGTAAAGTCGAGCAGGAAGGGCAGCTTTTCCAACCCGTCTAGTGAGGTGATGCAGTTGTCGTCCAGGTAGAGCTGCTCCAGGCATCCGGCCGCCGACGCGGCAAGGGATGCGAACACGTCCGAGGTGAGACGGTTGTGGCATGCGTGAAGATGCACCAATTGTGGCATGTAGCGCACCGCATCCAGCTCTGTGAGGTGGTTATCATTAACGCAGAGTCTTTGCAGATGAGCATACTGCTGCAGCCCCGGCACCGCGCGGAGATGCTTCGAGGCGAGGTGGCTTCTCGTGTACACCAGTTCACCATAAGGATTGTGGCCAAGGTCGGAGAGAGAGCTATACAATTCTTCGAGAGTGAGGTCGTGCATCTCTCCTGACTGAGGCGAGAGTGTCCAGACAGCCACGTCTTCATCTCGCGAGGAATGCGCAGTGCCTGTGCCGGTGTGTATCGCTGTCGACATTGCCACCCTTGTCCTCTCTTCGATGAAACTGCAGGTGCGCGCACTGGGGCTTCCGCGGGAAAAAAAAAACAAAGTGAAACTCCTCCCCAGCTAGCAATTGCCCTCTCGTCTTCGGTCGTTCCTTTCCAGCTTACGAGTGTGCGCTTGTGCGCGCACGGAGGGGCGAAAGAGCTACGCGCGAGCAGGAAAAGACAGAATGCAAGGAAAGAGAATAGTATCACGGCGGAGGGGATGCAGACAGGAGATGTTCATCGGAGGATGGGGGAATGGCGGAGTCATGAAGAGAGTGGTTGATAGTGGTGTTGTGCGTAGCCTACCCAGTGGGCCTTGGTAACCGAAGTAATGCCAAGGAGAGGGGAAGAAAGCGAAACCTTCACACACACACACGCAACGCAAAGCTCATGGAAGCCCATGAAGCGAATGGTTCCCTCTCTGTCTGTACCTTCACCAGTAGTTTTCGCTTCCAGCAGGGCGTGTCCGCACGCAGTTCGCCGATGCTGTGCTGACGTCTAAGCAACAGCAGCCCGAAGAAGGCCATATCGCGTCGCCATCATCAAGGTGCAAGGGAGCAGTAGAGAAGAAAAACAATGGGAGTGGGGGAGGAAGCCGCACCAGTGCGCAGTCCAGAAAGCTGTAGAGGTTTTGTGCTCTGCTAAGTTCTCTGGGTGTGTATCTCGTCGTCACGCGGAGGTGAGGAGGCGGTCATTGTGGCAAAGGGTTGGGAGGGGACACAGAAAGCAAAAGGGGGGCGTGAGAAGGACCAGGCGCACACACACACACAAACACTGCATTATTCCTTCCCCTCTACGAATAGTGTCAGACACACAGAGAAACAGCAAGTAGGCAGGGACGTATCTAGTCTCGGAGCGGCACAGCTAACGCCCACCCAGGGGCTGCCCGCAGGAGCGTCTACACTGCGACGAATTTGATGAGGAACAAGAGACGGTCCTATCAGGAGAAGCAAGGCAATGTTGCTATGCCATCGCGAACCTGACAACTGGGTAACAGCGTTTGACCAGCAGCTAGCGAGGCGACAAGGGTGCGTGTGCCGCCAACAGAGGCTCTCTTCAGCTCACCAGTGGTATTTTCGCCAGCAGCTTTGCACTCAAGTGGTTTTTGCGGATTCGGCCAGCAGGGAGCGAAGCTCATTCACGAGCAAGGTGCGACGGGTGTGCTTGTTCTGCGTCGCCCACGTCGACGGTGAGCCATCGCCGCCGCCGTTCACCGTCGTAGTTGCGCCTCTGGCTGCGTAAAGCGACGCCGCCCCGTCCAATTCCATCCGTGCCTCCTTGAGCAACTTTAGCTGCTCCTTCTTTTGCTCTATGAGGGCCGAAATGCGCTGCAGAGCAGCGGCGAGCACCTCACGTGGCACCTCCTCGGACGCACCGCGCACGATTGTATCATCGTAGCGATGCTGTAGCGCCTCCAGCTCCTTTCGGAGCTGCGCCTCCACCTCATTTATCGCCCTGATGTGGTGCTCTGAAGGGCCAGCCACGCCACTCTCGGATGGCCGGCGAGCAACGGATGGCCTTCCAGATCGCGACGGCGTCGCTGTCGTCTGTGTGAGCAGAGCTTGCCTGCTGCGAGCCGTGTTCGCGCTTCCTGTCGTCCCCACTGGGTCCGGCTGTGGCTGATGCAGGGATGAGTTTACTGATGGGTAGGGGCACGGCGGGGCCTCGTCGGGGACCACGCGCACATCACGGAGAATCGAGTTGCATGTTGGGTCTTCGTAGTTGTGGTGCAGCGCAGGAAGCACCGTACGCTGGCGTGCAGACAATGCAAGTCTTCGAAGCTCGCGCGACGGTGCATGCCTGGGGGAGCGGGTGCGACTACTCACGAGGGGGCGTGGGTACGCACCGGTGGCTGGTGCTGCGCGCAAGTGTGCCTCACCTCTGAGGCCACTGCTCGAACGCCGGTGCGTCGCCGCTTGGGGCGACGGACGATGCCGTTGCAGCTGCTCGTAGCGAGTGAGGAGGTCATCCATAGCCATCCGAAGCTGCTCATTCGTCCTCAAAGCTGACTCGCGTTCCGCTTTCAGCTTGTCCACTGTCACCAGCAGAGCAGCTCGGTGTGTCTGCTCTTCCTTGATGTCAGCACGCAGCTTCGCCACCTCCATGTTTATCTTCGACTCTCGCTGGCTGGAGAGCTCCTTTTCAGTGGCTATCATTTGCTCCAGCTCGCGTCGAAAGCCGCCAAGGTCCTTCTTGCTGCCGTTGAGGGTATCCTCTAGCTGTGTCCGCTCTTCGCGAGCCTTGCGCAGTAGCTCGAGCAGATCCGCCTCCCTCTTACGGTGTGACCCACGCTCCTGCTCCATCTGACGCTCCATGTCCAGCTTGTACCGCTCGTGAGCCTGTAGTGCCACCTCATACTGATCTTGGTGAAAGTCACGGTCTTGCTCAAGAGAGCGAATCTTGCTCTGAAGCGCTTGCAACGCTAGCACAATGGACTTCGTGTCTCCGACGGTGATGCTGAAACCGGAACGCTGAAGGCTGCTCACACCACTCTCTGCCGCGGACTGTGTAGCGCTCATCTCCTAGCAAGGTATGCGAAAGGGGGAGAAGAAGAAATATCCACCAAAGACTGCGCGCTGTGGAGAAGGCGAGACTTGTACGCAAAGACGCCGACAACACAGTGGGGGGAGGGGGGCACACGGCAGAAGGGTGTATCCGAGTAGTTGTACAGGGAGAGACGCAGAGAATAGAGCGCTCACCAATCACTCTTTGACTCAGAAAAAAGAGGAGAAAAGCAGCGACGTATACGCGTTACGGTATGACTTCGATGCGTGGCAATGAAGATACGCACGCAGAGACGCAGAACACAATCTACGGGTAGGTGTGCGGCGCACTGTGCCTTGGAGGGTGGTGCACGTACACCTACTCCTCGAACCTGTTTGGTGCTCCGTGTGCCTGTATAGGGGGTGGGTGGATCCAGTGGCTACGCCGTGGTGTGATGTATCTAGAACAGAAAGGAAAAGGAAAAATCTAAGCGCTGTGTGCGTTTACTATTTGCTCTTGTTGTTTTTCCCTTGGAATCGGGCCCGTTACACGCTTTCGGCGCCGAAGCCGTTGGCGGAGAGGGGAGAAGGAGTGGGGGGTGGAGGGGAGCGGAGGTACCCGCAGTAACGAGCACAGCGAGTCGATATGAGAGGTGAACGAAAATGAGGCATCGAGGGAAATCGTTGACAAGAACGGTGAAGAACACAAAAGACGTGGAAGTGCAGAAAAAAGTCAACGGCGTGGCAGTCTCCAACGCTAACAATGCTACAAGAAAACGCCATTGAGACCCCACTCAACGACGTTGCGATGGGCATGAAGGATTTCGACCGCAGCGTTGATGTGCCACCGCCCACATGCACAGAGACAGCAGAGACCGGGGGACTCAGGTCCCGTTATCTTGGGCCCCACACCAATGGCACTTCACATACACGAGAGCAGTAGCGTAGGCGTGGGTATCGGTAAGCCATCATGACGCTATCACAGACGTGCACAACAGAGTGAACACTCTCGCTCTCCGCTGGGTCGTTCACCTCAGCTTGTGTGTGTGTGTGTGTGTGTGCGTGTGTTTGCTTGTTTCTTTTAAGTTTAGCAAGTGAAGATCTAACGTCCGCATCCAAACAATTCACAACAACAGGCGGAGAAGGAAGAAGCAAATAAAAACGAAAGGAACTGAGCGGAAGGAGAGTAGCTGAAGTAGAAAACGTGTGGTGCAAGAGCACGGCATCAGCCCGTGAGGCATTTTCGACAACAATGCTGCTGCCCCTCCCCTCACCCCCCCCCCAATCTCCACGTGCCAGTTCATACGTGCACGCGTCTTTAAAGAAGAAGTGCGCTCTAGAGAAGTGGAAGGAAAATCGAAGGCGGCAGAAGAGCCCGTCACGACGTGGCTTCTCGTAGGGGGGAGCATCCGTTAGCATGCCCCGTTTGACTTCTGCCGCAGTCCATGTCCTCTCACCATGTAGAAAAAAAAGAAAAAAATTGAGGGTGCATTCGCATATGCGTGAGTGCCAGCCTGCCCGAAGAGTCCGAGAGCGAAGCCGCTCACCACCGCGCGCGGCAAGTCGCAGATGCACAGAACGACAGGTACGAGAGGGAGGGGAAGGGAGACAAGGACGCGCCGTGCACCACAGAGAAGCAAAGGCATTTCTTTCCTGCTACACTTCTTCAGTCGTGAGAAGCAGCGCCGCTTAGATGTGTGCTACCCGTCGCGCCACTGCTCGCTCCATAGCAAAGTCGAGAAACTGCGCCAGGACCTTCTTGCCCTTTGCCAGCCCGCGCAAGGCCTCAGCGGCCTCCATATCTGATGCGAAGGCGCGCATCGCGTAGGATCGAAGTATCAAAAGTGACGCATCAAAGGTGCTGCGGAGCGGTTCGGCACCTTTGATGACGGTCGAGCACCCTGTCAGAGCAGCCGCTTCGCGCAGCATCCACCACATCTCCTCGGCATTCGCCGTCACGTAGTCCATTGCAAGTGCGATGCCCACCAGCATAGACAACACTTCCTCCGCTACGGACTCGTTAAACAGGTTCGGCAGCACCTCATCCGCCGTTGAAATGAGCCCCTGCAGCAGCGGCAGCAGCGCAAAGCGAAACACGCTGAACCGTCGATCGTCGTCGTCGTCGCTTTCAGCGCCAGATTGAGCGTTTTCAAGCATGACAGTCCATGACTCGTCTAGCACACTGATTGCCGAGCTGCGCGCATCGCTAAAGTGGAACACGAAGATGCGGGCCCGCAGCAACTCAGTGAGAAGAAGCTCCAACGCCGGCGGGGGCACGGCCGGCACAGTGCCTGCACCGCCGTGGGTGCAAGGTGACTGAGGAGCCACAGCACTGCCGCCCGCCACAGTGGTCCTGTAGGTGCTCCCGAGTGGCGATGACAGTGACGACGTGCACAAGTAAGTGCCACCGCTGTGAGTCGAGTGGTACGGTGTCGTCATAACCTCCGCTGCAGAGTCGTCAGCACTGGTTCGATGCCCCGATCGAACACGGTTAGGTGGTGTCGCCATAGCGGCCGCTGATGGCATGAAAGAGCGGGTGCGCGAGAGGGGCAGTGGACACTGCTGCATCGAGCTCAGGCCCTTCTGACGATGCTGCTGCAGTCGTTGGGTGGTTGTCCACGCCTGCCACGTCCTCCAGTACGTCCGTACGGCTGACAAGCGATGGAGGTGCTCCATCATCGACGCGGTGGGAAGCGGGCCGCGGCGGCCGGTGTCGCCCCAAGTACGCGAGCTCCGCGGTCCTGCCACCGCTGCCCGTGCAAACCGAGTCAGCACCTCCTCACGACGGCGGCACCGAACAGCGGCAAGAAGGCGCTGCCATCGCACGTAGTACGTGCCACGCAGCCGTGCCACGCGCACGTCCTCCAACCGACACGCCAACACGCGCTCGCGCTCCAGCCGCGCTGCACGCTGTCGTTGCATGATGTGCGTGTGATGAAACAACGCTAGATGATCCTTCCATAGGTGAAAATAGGTGCGTAGGCAGGACTGGGAGGCGTAGTGCCCAATCTCCTGGATGATGTGTGCCGCGCTCCTGCCAATGCCCTCGCACAGCGCATAGTAGCGCCGACGCTGCCTTTGGCACACGGCAGCTGACTCAGCGCGACAGAGCTGCAGTTGACGCAACCACCGCCACAGCTGAGCCTCTCGTGACTTGGCGAGACTCTTCATATCCGACCGCCCATCCACACAAACGAGGGCCGCGACGCCACAGGACTGCGGGGTGCTTGACGCTCCACTGTTGCTCGCCACGGTGTCGCTGTTGTTCGACAAGAAGGGCTGCAGTTTTAGCGCTGTTGGCCTGATAAAGTCGCTGATATCCGTCTGTCCTGCGAGTGCCAGTGGGCACTGGCACGAGCGGGGTGGTGACACAGTAACGGTTGCCGCTGCGAGAGAGTCAGATATCGGTTCAGGAGCGCCACCATAGGCGCTACACAACAGCAACAGTGCGCGCTGTGGTCGGACGGCGATGGGGAGGATTTGCGTAAGGTGGGCAGGTGCGAGTTCATGGCACTCTTTGTGGCACTCGAGCCCAAAACCGTTTGCCACTCGCGCGTCGTTAAGGCGGCTGCGCGTCAACGCCTGCTCCTGTAGCTTCGCCCACTCCTGCGCCGAAGGTGGAGCAAGAAGAGCATCAGCAGATGGGTGAGTCATACGAGAGACGACGGTTTTATCGCGGGTGGCGAAAATAGACGCAAATCCGTCTTCGCGCGCCACCCACAACCGACCTTGCCACAAGTCCAAGAAGAGCTGCGTGATGGGTTGGGCGTGCACATCGAGAAGGCGCTTGCGAAGTTGCAGGTCGAAGGCGCCCATGCTCACACGGTCCGGCATCGCCACCTCCGCCATCCACTCTTGTACCGCCACCCTTGTCGTCTCCTTCATAGCCAGCTCCCCACAACCCTCCCGCCCACTGTCGCCGTTCCGCTGTCTGAACAACTCCCGCTCGTCCCCGTCTGGCAGCAGCCACTGCGGCACACAGCGCACCATCGACATCGCGCCTTCGACAGCGACGTACATCTCGAGCCGTTGGAAAGCGAAAAACAGCGCCTTGTCTTCAGTCAGCTCCTCAAACTCATTCTCCAGAACCCGCGCGCCCGCCTCTTCTTCGGTAGGACGATGGTGCCACGATGCAACTCGACTGGACGGCTTAGGGACACGACGCAGTGTCGTGAAGATGTGCGGCGGCAGGTCAATCACCACATCTGTGATGGCTGCTCCCGCCCCATGTCCGAATCGAATCTGGCACTTTGCTGCCTGCGCCGGCATCAACAAGTCCTGCCCGGAGCTCGTATTGCTACACCCCCTCTTTGGCGTGACGGAAGTGCCGCGTTGCATGCTTGCGTTACGGTGCAAGCTGGCTTGCAGTTGCGTAGAGTGAGGTAACTCTGCGATGCGGCCTGGAGAAGCACTCGACCGTTGAGCAGAGCCGCGCGATGGCGAGGTGCTTTGCAGAGGAGAGCGGAGCATGGACCCGGACGTCCCTTGGCGAGAGTTGCGAGTCTTCTTCACCTTCTTTGCCTTGGCAGGGCCGGAGATAGGGGCGGCATTCTTCGGTAGTGGTGCACGGAGAGGCGGCAGTGCATTGTTCAGCGCTGCTTGTTGGTGGGCTGTTACGGAGGGAACCACGACAGACTTGCGTGAGTAGGGTAGACCAGGTACAGTGCCGTGGCAGTCACTCATCCGCACGCTTTCCCGCTCCGCAGTGGCCTGGTAGCGCCGACCTTGTCCTGCCTGCGACGAATCGCGCTCCTCGGTGCTGCTACGGACGGCCGAGGCACGCTGAAGGCTCTTTCGTTTTGTAGTGGCCTCGGCGTCGCACTTGTGTGCTGAAGATGCCATGTTGGAGGGCAGCTCGGAAAGGCGAGCACGACTCTCTCGCGCCTCGACTAGGCCAAGGCCTCTGCACGAACGGCGGCTCTTGGAGTCTCGATCTGACCTACGAGTCCTGCCGTGGCCCTTGGATGCCGAGGTGCGCCGTACGCTCATGCAGCATGGCCTTGATGCGGGTCGAGACGCATCGCTTTCGTGGCTCACGCTCAAGTGTCCCTCGCTACGTGACGACATGGAATGCAAACTAGAGTAGTATAGAGCACCGAAGCTGGCCGGCCACCCCAACGAGCTCTCCTTCACCGCGCTATACCGATCCAGCTCCTCATCAAGGTTCCACACGTGCAAGGTACCCATGCAGTCCGCCGCCACCAGCAGATTCACGCGCAGCGACTGCGCCGGCTCGGTGGCCAGCGGCGGCATCATGTGCTCCAGTTCTTGCTCTACGCCTTGCATCTCCTCCTCCGTCAACTGGAGCTCACCGCGCTGCCCCTCACGCTTGTCGAAGCGAGTCTGCACCTGGGTGAGCTCGATGCGCGGCACTCCCTCAACCACGCGCGGCGCCGTGCGTGAGTCTCGTGTCGCCCTCCGTGCATCACGACGTGCAGGGGCGCTGCAGCCGCCTGCAACGATGAGCGAAGATACCCACCGCAGAACCGTGAGGCCAGCAAAGCCGCCGCTCAGCTTCGCCAACGGCTTCACTTGCACTAAAGTGCAGCTGGACCGCACCTGCATCTTCTGCAGCCCAGGCACAGGAGAGGAGTAGTCGAACGTAATGACGTCGTTGGACATTCCAGTTGCACCGGGCACCGCAGCGGAGGCATCGCAGTAGGAGGGAGTGCCAGAGAGAGCGGTTCCACCGACAAACAGCGACCTTGAACCGCCGCGGTGCAACACCGATGGACCGTGGCCTTGAATTCCCTCTCTTTGCTCCTGCCACTGCTTCTGGGCCGTTGCCACAGCCTTATAGACCTGCCGAACGTCCCAGATAACCACGCTGGCATCTGTCGCGGCAATGCAGACCAGCGAGAGGTGCTGCCGCAAGGCTGGGTCAGCCGTCTCACCGTCAGCTTGTTCCGCAGCTCTAGCATTATCGGCATCGGCACTGGAGGCCGCCGTCATGCACCGGACCGCATCGCTCACCCGGTTCGGCAGTCCCCACTTCAGCGAGTCGCCGAACGCAGACGAGATGTCATGGCAGGGGCTGCACACAATCGACACAATAGCGCCGCCCTGGTAGCGCGGCAACTCGTAGACGATCGCGGCGGAGGGAGCTTTAGAGAGTGACGACGACGCCCCACAAGAGCGGACGTGGTGGTGGCTTGCAGGCAAAAGCCGCACCGTGCCATCCTGCAAGCCACACCACACGTAGTCTGTGAATACGAGCTGTGACGCCTTTAGCCGCAGAATATTGTGTGGCTCTCGTACGGGGAGAAGGTGCAGCTGCTGTGCCTCCATAAATCCACGAAACGGCGCGTGCTGCAGAGCCGTGACAGCAACCCTCATTTTGGGATCAAGAATGCGGAGCAGACGCTGCCCCGACACGGCGCTGTAGACAACGATCTCGTTGTCGTAGATCGAGCCACCGACACACCACACTGTGGGCGGTGGCAAAAACATGTCGTTGCACTGCTGTCGATGTGCGCCACGCACGTCGTTAGTCGCACCCAGGATCGCTGCCACGGACACTGTGTCATTCTCCCACTCCGCGGGAGAGCAGCTGTCCGCTGAGCATTGCTGCTCGTACAGGTCGTACGAAGCCCCTTGCGCGTGGCCTTGGAAACGGCGACGGAGTGCCTCCTGCACCCTTTCTAGGTCGGGAAGCGGACTCACCATGCAGGCATGGCGCATCGTTACTCGCAATTTAAGGGAAGCCCCGTAGTCATGGTACACGCACACCGAGTCCACTGGCCGCTTAAGCTTTGCGCAAAGAAGCGCGTACTCGTGCGCCCACGAGTTCGGGTCTTCGAAAGCAGACGATGGCGGCACTTGGAGAGCCTCCCCCATTCCATCCGAGCCGGAGAGCAGAGGTGATACGCGTAGGCTACTCTTGGCTGCGGCCCCTGGGCTCGTCTGCCAACGTGCGTCCGTAAAGGCAGAGCTTGAAAGCTCCCGCGCCGCCTTGCGCGCATTACGCTTTGCCGGCGATACAGTGCGGTGAGGAGAAGCACTGAAAGACGGAGGCAGCAAGTCTTGAAAAAGACAAACACCTTCCTCTGCTGACATGGACTGGAGCGCTTGCCGCCGCTGTGAAAGACTGTGATGTGCACCAGATGCTCCAAGCGGCGGTGACAGCGGCGCCACATGAGTCGCCATGAGCGGCATGTGAGCCCCGTACCACGACATATCTAGGTGAGACCCGAGCCTACAGAGTCTGCGCGCACGACGGTGGAAGTGCAGCAGGAAACGTGTAAGAGAAAGTAAAGTGCAGCAACAGACACAGGCATACAACGCATGCCCAGGCTAGAGTCAGGTGTACGTAGCAGAAAATGAAAGCGCGCAAAGGGGGAAAGGACACGCGCCCGCCGACCACAGAAGCCGAGGGAGAGAGAGAGAGAAAGAGAGAGCAAACGTAGCTGCAGTGCCAAAGTGCAACCTGAGGCTCTCTGTGGGGAAGGAGAACAAATACAACACGAAAAAAAAAAAACAATCAGCCAACTACCCAAAAAGAAGCCGAGCAGTGCTGAAACGGCAATTTCGGAGGCGACAGAGGGAGGGAAGAGTTGAAGGGGCACAGAGAGAGAGAGAGGGGGGCAACGCACACCCACAGCAGCCCGTTGAGACGACGACAAGACAAAGTAGAAAATCTAGAAGCGAAAAGAATCAGAGATTGCGACAACAAGTACGAGACGATGAAAGCGGGGAGGGGGGCGGTGAAAAGAGAAAACAGTGAAACCAGAGAGAGCGACAGCGCCAAGAGACAAAGAAGGGGGATGGACGCCAGCCAGATGGTGGGACGCCCCGCATACATGCACAAGAAAACAGAGAAAAAGGAGAGCGTTGAGAGTACAGTCGTGATCTACAAAGAACAAATAAGACAGCCAAAAAGTATCCAAGAAGATGTTGTAGTACGAATCCTCAACGAAAAGCCCCACAACAAAAAAGGGAGGCAAACTCACAGACGCACAAAGGCCCGCCGAGTTGGGGTGCGTACTCGTCGAAAGAAACGCACTGAAGACGTGAGAGCGAGAAAAACAGAATGACAAGGTACAAGAGGAGAGGTATTTGTGGGAGTATCCGTGGGCGCACACATCCGAAAAGAAAGGGAGCAGAGGTACTCTTCGTAAGCGTGGAGTGTGACGAGCCAGTCAGGCAGAAGAGCGACAGTGAGGATATTTTGCTTGTTGGCTTTTTCCCTCCTTCGGTGCTCCTTCGTATTGGAAACCCTGCTCGCAGCAGAGACTATCGATAGTGTGCCCTGTGGTTATGCGGTAGGTGTGTGTGGGTGTAATTGTGTGCTCGTTGATCAGAGAAGGTGCGGTAGAAATCGCAAGGTGGGAAAGGGAAGCAAGGAAAAGGAGGACGAGTTGTGCTGTTACGCGCATCAGACTCAGGGACGAGTATGATTTTAGCGAGGTGAAGGTAAAGCAGAAAAAAAGATGTCCTAAAGCGAAACAGCGCGCAACCCTCACAACACCAGAAGATTTGGCGGTTGGCTGCGGTCATTGCAACAGCGACGCAAAACAAGTCCCCGAGGCAGCCTCGCATCACCCCTGGTAGCTCAAGAGACAGACACGTCCGGGGACATCGAACACACACAACACCGCCGTACACATTCTGCACGAATTCTGTGACGCAATAGACAGCCTATCCTAAGCTCTTCATCGCGGCAGTGTTTACCAATCGTTTGTTTTCTGTCGTCTTGGTCACTGAGTTTCCTCTGGCGCTGCGACCCCCTCCCCCTCTCTTCACTGAGCTGAGAGAGAGAATCACAGCATGCAGAGTATCAAACAAAAGGGAAAAGTAAACGGAAAAAAGAGTGCAAAGGGACTCCCATACAAAGACGCGGAACGCCCAAACGAGGAGGAAAGAAATCAGCACTGCACCACGTGGGTACATGGCTTAAGAAGACTGGGGGAGGGCACTACCGCACGTCGCTCGGCGCCTGTCGGTCACTTCCCTCTACCCCCCTTTCCATCATCCAGTCCCGCTAAACTCTCCCGTTCGCGCGCTGTTTACCCTTCCCCTCTTGTGCATGAGCGGTGAGCGTGCAGGAAACCCCTTGTCTTTCCTTTGCTCGAAGAACAAATCAAGACAAGTGAGAGGAAAGACACAAATCAGGATGCCTCAAACGCCACACCTACCGCATAGCCCGCACGAAGACGCACGGAAAAAAAAAACACATATTCAACGCACGAGCACACCTGCACATGCGCTATTCTTCTATGTCGCATAATGCCGATCCAGTCTGTGGGATTGCTGGATCGACGATAGCAAGAGCGCAGCAGTGCGCTTCTATGACGATCAACCATGGCCCCCTCCCGTTGGTCTTTTATTACTCAACTCACACTTCCCTCTCTTGGTCTATCGCATATACAGGCCCAGTCCTGCCTTCCAGCGCCACCACTATCACCCCACAAACAAAATGAAAAACACCGCCGCTGCTGCTTCACTGCCATCCTATGCGTGTTGCCCTCAACCGAGACGGAGGAAGAGAGAGGTGTCGCTCATTGGGAACGCATCCATCAGCTCCGTCCTAGGCTGTTGTCGCTGTCTAGATAAGCGTGCGCATTAAAGGGCGAGGAGGGGGGGGGGGGGGCATGCCAGATTCAAGGGGATGAGCCTACTCGTACTCTTCGGTCGCCACAAACACCTCGTCGCTGTCCAACGCATCCGCCAGGGATGACAGTGCCGTTTCCTGCGTGGTGGGAACATTGACCACAGAGCGGTGGGGACGGGCGGCGGCGGCGACGGTTCGCTGATCCTGCGTGGCATCGACCTCGACGACATCCTCTGCACTACCCTGACTCGCACCAGTAGCACGAACGTGCCAGCCGTCAGCGGTCACCACGCGTGACGCGACCGAGATACGTTGCCTTCGGTCAACTGAGGGGGCAGACGAGGAGGCTGCACCAGCGGCAGCGTTCGCGCCCGCAGATAAGCCTTGCGTGATCGCGTTGAGCATGCCCTCTTCCTCCGCCAGCTCTGTCGCGCCGGTCAGAGCCCGTTGGCGCTTCCCGCCAGCCATTGACGAGGATACGGCCGAGTCGTCGAGCTTTGCAGCTTTCCGCAAGGCAGCCACGAAAGCATGCACATAAGAGTTGGTGGCCTCTGTGAACATGCTGCTCCGGCTCAGCTGATCCCGCAGCACGTGGAGCGCATCAGTTGGACGCAGCTTTCCAGCGTACGACGTAACAGCCTGCAGAAGAAGTGGGTCTGTTGACGTGGCAAAGTCCACGCCGAAGCGCACCATGGCCGGACAGCACGAGTACAGCCGGTCTGTGCCGATAAAGTGCAACGAAGATAGCTTTAACCCTATCTGGTAGAGCGCCTCAACAGAAACCGGTGTCGCGCCAACCTCGGCGCAGTAATGGTACGCCGCGAGGAGGATGTCCCGCTCAAGAGTAAAGCCGTCGTCACCGGCGAGATCGCGCAGAGTGTGGAAAAGGCTCTTGAACGTATTGGAGACCGCCTTTGACGGCGTGTGTGTCCACAGCGATAAGAACGACGCCGCCAAGACGGAGTCAAGCCGCTTAAAGAGGAAGAGTCGCGAAACGCTCGTCACGAGCCGGAGCTGAAGCGCCTCCACACGCGAGCAGACGCGTCGCGCCGTGACTAATTCAGCCAGGCCCGCTGCCGCCCAGTTAGAAGCTTGAGATGGGTGCTGTTGCTGCTGGGCTCTGTGCCCCAGCAAGTGCACCTTCAAGTAGTCCTGAGCGCTACGCAGCTCTGCAGAGAGCTGCTCGTACAATCCGCGAAGCAGCCGCACAAGCACTTCCTGCTGCACCTGAGCTAGATCGTAATACGGGAGAGCCAGAAGATCACAGAGGTAGGCAAACACCTCCGCACGTGGCAGCACAGGAACGCCATCTGCCGCAGCACCCGGTGAGTCGATGGCGTGCGCCCCGTCCTCTGCCTCCGCCTGATACCGCAACACACTGGTCACCACGTCCCGCATGTGCGCCTTCAGATCCGATAGTGACAGCGCCGGGTTCGTCTCGTCAGCGTAGCTGCTCACCTGCCAGAGAAGACACTGCACGGCGGTGCCAACCACCAACATCACTAGCGACGCGTCGGCAGCCGGCTGCGCCGCCAGAATCTCCGCCAGCACCGTTTGAATTTGTGGCCAGTGTGCCCCGATAGGAGCGAGGGCTGAGGCCAGGTTCATACGGGCGCACGCGTGCAGCATTTCAGCGGTATCAGCCGGCGAATTTCCCTCGCTGCCTCTCGACAACGCTTTGGCCGCTCGCGAAAACTGCACCATGACACTCTTGAGTAGCTCTTGCAGGTGGGCATGCGCTTCGGTGCGCAGTGGGTGCGCTGTGAAGGCCAGATGATGCCACGCCTTGGTGAGACTCTCGCGTATTTCCAGGGCGGTGCACGGTGAGTTTAGCGTTGCCTTCCGCAGCTCAATCAGAAGGACTGACAGGGCTGCCTGATGACGCTGTGAAGTAAAGGTGGAGAGGTCCAGTGCAGCACAAACTTCCGCGGCGGCTTGCAGAATATCCTCTGTGCCACAGTGCACCTCCAGGATGGTGCACAGAGCATTCACTGCATCCTCACTGAGGCGATGCAGCAGCACCTCCGCCTCCTCCTTTGCCATGGGCGGAATCTTCTTGCTTGCTGTCACCGCGCCGCCGCGGCGGTCATCCTTCGGCACTGGCCCCAGCGTCAGCCGTCCCTGCACCTTCAGCAACAGTGCCGCCATCAACTGCAAGCCGACCAGGGCGTCGAGCGGCTTGTCCGACTGCGCGGCAGCGAGGATGGGCTGGAACTCGGTCAGTAACAGCGGCGGTCTCTCTGGTGTCCAGAGAGCGTCAATCAAGTACTTCTCGGGCATTGCCTCGCGGTACTGCGAGCGCAGCGTGGCAGCGAAGGAGCATAGGAGCTCAGTGGCAACACTCACCTGGGCTGCCTCGCTTTCTTCCGCCGAGGTACGGCAGTGGATAAAGACCTTTAGCAGGATACCCGCGGCGGCGCGGATGGTCGGGCGCTCGTCGAAAAGAGTCAAGAGAACCTGATCCACCTTCTCGTTGCTCAGTAGCTCACTTCCCTCGGGCACGTCGTTGTCGCTGCGGACCATCATGGCAACCACGCGAATGGCCAGCTCCGCGCAGTGAAGGTCAACGTCGTTGCTCAGCTCCACCAGTCGGCTCGTGAAGTACTGCAGGAACAGATGCAGCCGACTGTAGGCATCCGGGACGCGGGCGAGGGCCTGCAAAATTGTGTCCAGCGCCTCGGCTCGAAGCTCTGGCCTTTTGTCGTGAAGCGGCATGCCAAGGTAGCGCAGGTACTTGTTCGTCATAAACTCGTCCGGAAACTCCAGAATCCACCGACGGAGTGCCTGGAAGCCGGCGAGGCGGATATCTGGAGCAATGTCGCGCAGTCTCTGATGGATGGCCTGCGAGAAGATGTGATCGCGCCACTCGACGACCTTGTCGCGCTTCCGCTGAACGGCGCTGATCTCCTTCTTCGTGCGCAGCAGCGCCAGCTGACTCTGCAGGTCAGCAGCCACGCTGGAGAGCGCTTGCACAAACGCGAGCAGTGCCACAGTAGCAGTATGGCGAAAGGAACGCGACTTACTCTCGCTCATGGCGATGATCCAATGTGAGAGAACAGGCAAAAAGGTCTCGTCCAGCAACACGTCCGACGCAAAGCCGTCCTGTATCAACAACGCGCACCACGCCGGAAGGGTGCGCCGAAAGCGTTTGTACTGTGCATCCTTATTCACGAGCAGGTACGCCTCCGAGTCCTCCGGTACCCGCGCATACAGCTCTTCCAGGAGTGGCCGTATCTCCACTCCGTCGACGAGCGCACTCGCGTCCAGCTCCACTTCAGCGACGCCGGACGCCTTTGCAAGCACGTTAAGAATAGCGCACAGGGCTCGCTCCTTGTCTCCACCCCGGTACACAGAGAGAATTGCCTCAGTGGCACTCAACACGACGCTAGTGCCGTTCACAAGGAGCTGTAGCGACGACTCGGCAAGGGAGGCGGCCTCAGCCGCTGCCAAGATCGGCTGCTGCGCTGCAGTAGTCGCTCCGTCAACAGCAGCGCCTCCGCGACTATCCTGCCGGGACGTCTTCTTGGACGCCTTTTGCGGCGGTTGAGAGCCACGCTGGTGCGGAGTGGCCGCTGCGTCGTCCATGAGCAGGGATGCCACATCGTACACCTCTGACGCCGCATTCACCTCCTCGCTGTGCTGGGAGGCGCGCGGAGAGGGCTCGCATCGCGATCGGGTAGACTTCTTCGCCGACATCACCAAAAATTGGCTTGCAGATGAGAATGATAGGCAGGCGCGAGCAGGGAGAACAAAAAAGCCTGTGACGCACGCCTTCCAACGGCAGTGCAGAAAGCACCTTTTGTCTGCTGCGGAGCAAATGGGTCGCTGAAGGGACTTGGTGCTGCGTGGACTGAAATACGGCACGGTATTTACGGCGTGGTGTGCACCCGGCAGACGCTAGCACCTTCTATGCCAACTAAAAAGGAGCAACTACGATGGTGTAGAGTTCTCCGTCTCTCTCTCTCTCTGCGTTCCACTGTTGTGCAATCTGTGTGTGTATGGCTGTATGGGGCGTGTAGATGACTGTAGTTGTCGGTGAAGGTGAGTTCCGTGTGATGGGGGTCGTCAAGGCAAAGACGAGAGTGGGGTATCGTAAGGTCCAGCACGCAAATTGTGGCCCTCTAGACAAGCGATGTGACTCCACTTGAATACAGAAGCACTTTTTTCTCTCTCTGTGTGTGTGTCCCTCCTAGTGCGTGTTCCGCTGCACTGCCCACACAAGAACGCGCAGATGTGAGAGAAAGAGAGAGGGGGAGGAAGGTGTAGGCGGACGTGGGGAGGGGGGGGTGCTGAGGATGTTTGTCAGCCGGGGGAGGGGGTGAGGGACAGCAGGACGAAAAAGCCAATATAGAGGGAAAAGAACGAAGAGGAGAAGGAGGAGGGAGGGCGTACTATTGAAGCAAGTGGGCATATGCGCACCGTTGTTGCCGCACACCAAACAAGAAAGGAGGCATAACGAAAGCCCTGAAGGGAACAAGCAGCGCCATGGGGAGCCCTTTTTCCCTGCTGCACCACGGTACTAGTAAAGCGGAACAATGTTGCGCCGCTACACGAAGGGCAAGTCGTGCAGTAGACATATCGAGGATGAGGATGAGAACGAGAGGACGCTCTGTGCGTTTCAGTAGCGCAGTAAAGCTTCTTTTTTCGGCAAATGGCGATTATACACCTGTATAAGCTTCAGTTGTTGGTGTTAGCCTGCCTGACTTGATCAGGACTCCTCGCTGATCGAGCAATGCGCCTGTGCGCCCATTGGAGGCTTCACAACACGTCAGCATACGCGAACAAAAAAAATACCAGCACCCATGCCCAACAGCAGGTTCACACACGCCGTCAGGCATGCGTCATCGAGCGCACTGTTAGTGCAGCAGGCAGAAACTCTGGACATTTCCTCAAAACAGCGGCAAGTGAACCGCGACGTCCACACATGAGAACGCACCTGCAATACAGCAAACAGGTGCGCAGTACCGAAGGGTGCGAGTCGCTGTTTGTGGTGTCGCCGGCAATGCTGCAGGATTTCTCGCTCCACCAGGCACACCTGCCTTCCTCACCTTACGGACTGCAGGCTTCCCACCTTACCCGCTTAGGAGCTGCAGCAGATCTGTTGGAATGGCAGGTGCGCCTTCGCCCTCCGTCGTGACGCGCCGGACATCTGCGGACGGCGGGCCCGGCTCCTTCAGAAGCCCAAAACTAGCTTCCTCGTTGCGGTCCACGTTGACAGCTACGAGCGCAGCAAGAGGAACAACCTCCTCGGCAGCACCTGGCATGGCCGCAGACGTGGCCGGTGGAGAGAGCTGACGTGTAGGTGCCTGCGCAGCAGTCACAGTCGCATCCTCCGTACGGGCTTCCTTGATGATTGGAAGGCTCGAGATGCTGTCCTCGCTGGAGACGCTCTCCTCGCTAGAGGACCGCTCCTTCGTGGTCGCAGCAGCAGCCTTGCGGGGCATCAGAGTTGTTATTTTGTATGTTCTTTTTATTTCACTTTCGACGTTCGCCTTCGCTTTCAGGGAGGAGGAACACCGCGCCTTTCAGTGTGCGAATGGGGGAGGGAGGTAGAGAGGTGTGTGTCCTGTGAGGAACCCTCGATTGCTGTACAACTACAGTGCTGTGGTGAAGGTGCCAAAAGGGGAATATGTTTGTTTCCCTGTGAAGAAGGGAGCGTGGAGCAGAGCGGAGAAGAGGGGTGAGAGAGAAGAAAAGCGTTAAAGAATATCGATGAGCCGACTGCGAAGGCAGCAAAAATGGCGGGGCGAGGGGGAGCATACGGCACACACAGAACGCCAGCACCATGACGTTTGCATCCCTTCCAGCAATTCTCAAAACATTTCTCTGAAGCTGCACGGTTCGCGGGGCGGCCAGCATTTTTTCCGTCATGACCAGTGTAGCGTACGAGCGAGGACAGGAGTGAGTTCACGAGTCACACATGCGTTCCCTCTCCCCCCCCCTTAATCCCTGTCGCTGAAAACATTTCTGTTCTCATGCATTCCCCCTGAGGCGGAGGTGGGTTCATGCAACGAATACCTGCGCCTTCAACTCAGTCGCCTCAATCAAACACAGTCTCAAGGCACCAACAAAAACACAGCTACGCACGCCTATTGTAGGGATAGAAAGAAGAGGGTAACAGTCAATAAGGGGTAAAACGAATAGGGGATATTGCTGCCCTCCCCCACACCCCTACCTACTCCACTCACCCACCACCACTCAGCAAGCTGCTCAGACATCCATACATGCGCACGCACGCATATGACATGCAGAAGGGACCAGCATACGGAGAAGAAAATGAAAAAGGGGGGGGGGGGCAAAGGGAGAGAGCCGGAGCAAGCTCACTACACACATAGCGATGCTGTCGCCGTGAGAGGTCATAAGGGGCTCGGAGGAAGGAGTGATACAGCATCTCCCTCTCCTACTTCGCGTGCCCTCAGATACATAGGCAAACGCATGCAATTCCACGTGGTGCAATGTTCATGTCAACGGCTCCGTCACGGAGATTGCGTTTACTCCTCTACATCCAGGGGTTGTTCGTGCAGCACCTCCTCGTCCTCATAATCCGCCGCTACCACGCGGTCCTCTGGACGCATCTTGAACCCGTCCAAGTACCTGCGCGCGCTCTCCTCCTCGAAGATGGTGAAGGGGGTATCCTTGCCTACAATGGCAATGGTGGTGTTTTTGACATTCAGCTCTACGCCCTCCGATGTGGCCGAGGCGAGGGCCTTGAGCGCGTGCGCGACCAGCTCATCGAGGGTGCAATTGAGGAAGCTCTCAAAATGCTTCTCCAGGTACGTCCGGGAGGCCTGCGAGCGCACGCCCATCGCTGTGGCCTTGTAGTCATAGACATCACCAGACGGCACCGTCTGGTACAGGTGAGGCCCCAGACGGTCGTGGCCAGCGAGCAGCAGGCCGACACCGAAGGGACGCTTACCGCTGCACTGGATGTGGCGCTGGTGTTTCTCGCCGATCATGTTCGCCATCTGATTTACCGGCATGCCATTGTCGTACATGTAGCGGTAGTTCATACATTCGGTGCGCAGGAAACGCGCGAGCACGCGGCCGTCTGCCACGAGGCCCGAGATGGACATGCCTACGTGCTCATCAATCTCGAAGACCTTTTCTTGGTACGAGGACAGCTCCGCGACAGGGCTGCGCTTGAGCGCGGCGAGCACCACAAAGTCCTTCCCTTTCACGCCGACCGTCGCCGAACCGTTATTGACAGCCTCATTCGCATACTCGATCTGAAAGAGCCGACCCGTCGGACTCCAGGTCGTGATGTCGTTATCGTACTCGTTCTTAAACATGATGTACTGCAGGTCGCGATACGGCCTCGGTGTTTGTACTTGGGTGTGGGTGTGTGGAAAGGGGATCGGGAACCTGTGAACGTCGCTGTTGCTTCTGTAAGTTATTTGCCGAAGAAAAGGGGGGGGGGGGGGGGGTAAACACACACACGCACACGTAGACCACAGCAACATTAGAGAGTAGCGGTGAAGAGAAAGAGAGAACGAGCAAAGAAAAAAAGTTGACAAAGTGGAGGCGTGCGGGCAGCGATGAGTTTGATGTGATGTAGCGTCCTCTGATTTTACGCGCGCACACATGTACATCAGACTTTCCGTTCATTCCCTGTGCAGCTGAAGCGCTGCAGCTCACACATGCTAACGTATGAGACTCCGCGTGTAGTCACACGTCTGTACCTCCGCCGCTGCTGTACAAGAATGGAGAGAGGGAGGGGCGAGAAGTAGCCGAAAAAAAAAAGAAAAGGGTAGGCCCTCTACCCCCCCCTCCTTCCACCTCCCCGTTCCGACTGTACCTTCGGTAATGGCTTGAACGTCTCGCCTCTTTTTTCTTTTCGCTTTTTTTTTGTTGTTGTTGATGACGTACGGGCCTGAGACGAGAAATAAAAACGGCAAAGGCAGCAAGAAGGACAGAAAAGTGAGACACGCGCCAACCAACAACAACAACAAAACAGACAAAACGACACCGATTCGCACACAAGACAACAAATCAGAAAAAAAAAAGGAGGAGGAGGGGGGGGGGGGGAAGAAGAAAACGTAGACGAAACGGAAAACAGCGCAACACACGGAAAACAGTGGAAAGGGAGAGACACAAAACGCCTCGGCCTTTTTGTTGCGGCTGTTTGTTGTTCTGACTTTAAATCGTGCGCTGCTCTCCGTCTTTTTCGTTTAGCCTCCTTACCCATATTCCTCTTTGACACATGCTTGTTTTTTTTTTTTTCCTATCGGCTTTCTTCTGTGTCGGTGTGTCTGCTCCGTCTCTTTTGCTCTGTACTCCTCCGTGAAGAGGCTCTTTGGGGGGGGGGGGGGGGAGTGGCCTGTTCACCCCTGTCCTTTTTTGCTGCTATTCGCGTTCTCGCTTTTCCTCTTTCTGTTTTTGCTCGTGCTTATGGCGGGTTTTCTCTATCACCCTTCACTCTTTTCCGTTTGCCACGTTGAACAAGAAAAAAAAAAGGCGACCAGCATACGCGTACACGCACACGCACACGCACACACACACACACACGTACACACACACACACACACATGCAGGATCATGTCCGTAGAATGAATGGGGAAACTAAAGGGAAGAAAAAAAACGCTTGATACGGCCTGAGAGCCTTGCAAAATAAACTGAGCACACAACAAATTCTCTTGAACAGAGAAGACACGAGAACATAGGCACAGATCAACAGACGCACATAACACACAAAGCCCAACAATGAGAGCCAAGAGTTGCATGAGCGCCTGAACAAGTCGATGAGAGTCCCCTTTTTTGCACTGAGGCTTCGTGTTCGGGATGCATACGATCGCGCATGAATCCGCATCTGCGCATAGGTGTGGATGGGTTTGTGTGTGTGTGTGACCCTAAGTTCCAGGCAAGATCGCTCTCAGTCCGTTCGCCATTCCGTTGGTGCTGCCCCTTTCTTGTGTTTTTCTCAAGCGTTCATTCGGTTAGTTCGTTCCACACGTTTCCTCTCCGCTTCTCGGAGGGGCGCACTTCCAACCAACAAGGGCACACAAAAGAAAAAAATCACCGAAAAGAGGACGAAAGCGAAGCGCACACACACACACACACACACACACACACATTGGTGAAACAGACAAGACGCAGAGGAAAGAACAGCGCTCGTGTGTGTATGGAAAGTTATGCATTTCCTTTTTGTTGTTGTTGTTGTCTCCTGGTGTTGTGAAACGGCGGTGAGCCTTGCGAGATTCTCTACTTTCCCGCCCATTCGCTTTCCTCCTCCTCCCTCTTTTTTTCTTTGACTCCGTTGATCCGTCGTTCCGCTTCTCACTCCTATTCTTCTCTCCTCGACCTCACTTCTTCGTCTCCTCTTCTTTGTTCACGTCTGCAGAGCTGGCTGAGCACACCGCACTGCACGCACAAAGGAAACCCCTTTGCACAGCTGTGATGATGGCTTGCCTCGCCGGCAGCATTCGATCTCTTATCCTCCTCCTCCGACTCCTCGTTCTTCGCCCATTCGCTCACTCGCACACATTCTCGCATCACTCGTGCCGTCCTCCGTCCCCACCCCGCACCTCACCTTCGGTTTCACCAAACTCCCTTCTCCCTCGTCTTCTTCTTTCGTAGGCAATTCTTGCGCAGAACATACACACGTATAGAAGTGATCGTGTGCTCTCAGGAATGCCAAGCACAGAAATGCGTAAAGAACAGTTAAAGAGAAGAAGGTCAGGCGATACTTGCAGGGGCTACGGTACAGGGGGGAGTAAGAAGACTGCACTACAGTCCCGCTGTCACCGCTGCGAGTGGTGAATAGCAGCTGAATTACAGGAAAACAGTATTCACACACACACACAGCAACAGCAGTGACAGTAAGGGGAAACGGAGGGAAGGGGATAAGAAATCAGAACTACCGTCATTCCTTACGAAGTTATCGACCGTCGCAGAAAAAAAAAGGGAAAAAATAAAGAGTCGTGGTGTCGTACGTCCACGCGAAGCCTCACTTGTTGAATTAACGTCAAGTCATCATCGAACGGCACCCTCTCGCCACCCGTCCACCTCAACCTTCTCTTAACGGTATCTGCCGCGTCGTTTTTTCCTCTACCTCTGCACCTTGATTCTCCGACCCGCCCTGACTGCTGTCGTGATTCGAGCAGTGCGCTGTGGCGTCGTCCTCAGAACGGAGAACAACGACCGACAAAAAAAAAAAGCAATCAATGGGGGGCATGAAGAAAGTGATGCGTAGAAACGAAGAATCGGCAACCACAGAACGCGAAACAATTAAGAGGGAAACAGGAATAGCACAGCGGGTGGCGCTGGTCTGAGAGCACAAGGTATGAATGACAACATGGAAAGAACTCGGGCACACGCAGAGAGAGAGAGAGAGACGCGCAAGCCAGTACACACCTCTCTCTCTCTCCCTCTCTGTGTATATTCACACACAAAGCCCACGTGTACATGAAACGCTCTGTTCACACATCGCTTGATGCACTGGCATTTACAGAAGCATGCAGCAACAACAAAAAGAGACACGAGCGTATGCGAGATCAAGCGACAAGGGGAAAAGAGAAGGGGGAGGGGGAAGCACGCACAGGTAGATGGAAAAGAGACGGAGCGTGAAGACGAGAGAGAGACTAGCCCAAAGTGCCCACACGAAGTACCCGTGCATGAAGAGCGAACAAGAGGCGAGTCCTTTGTTAAGGATCCACTTCACCGTCATCCCCACAACATATATATATATATATATATATATATGCTCTCTTATTTACCTTGTGCCCCCAGCCCACCTATTCCTTTACCATCTGCGTTGGCCCTCGCCCCCCCCCCTCTGCCTTCCTCAGCCCTTGAAGTGACAGGACTCTCCTCGTCCTTCACAATCAGACACACTCACTCTTTGGCCTTCGTTGCTGCCCGCTCTCCTACCATGGGCACCTCTTTTCCTCTTGCTGTCATCACTGACTCTTTGCTTGTGCGCTTGCCTTTGCATCTCTAGACCTTCTGTACCTTGTGAGTGGGGGTAAAATAGCGTGTACGTGAATGGGTGTCAGTGATGGGGTGTGCGAGAAGCTCATCCATAGCTCCTGGCAGCATACCCCTCAAGCTTTGAGAACTTATCGTCCATACTTCAACGTGACACCCTGATCCTGCTTACCTCATCATCCTTTGCTGCCCACTCCTCTCTCCCTCTTCACAGTGTAAGTGTAGGGGTTGGGAAAAAACGTGCGTGGTATTGTATTAACAAGGGTCGCTCGGTGACTCACTGAACGGTCCGCGGAGGTGAACCGAAAAAGAGAGATCCTCGAATCCAATGATTACACACACCCGCGATGACGAGAGAGCGAGCGAAATGGGCGGCTCGAGTGCATACAAAACAAAGGTCAGTCATACAAAGGGGGTGCGCCACGGCAAAGTATCCATCCGATAGGAGTTTGGAAACAGGAGATGTGCGTCTGTGACCGTTTTTTTTTTTAATCACGTTTCCGCCTGTGGTTGTTGTGTGAGCTCCTGAGGTGCCTTTCAGCAAGAACAGATAAAACTAGAAAAGAGGCCACAGTAACAGCCGATCAACCAATAATAAAAAAGAAACAGCACATGAGGTGTATGTGTGGCCTGAAGCACCCCCATTACGAAAGCCAATCCACCAGTCAACCAGTCCACCAACCCAACAAAACCGAGACCACCACCACCACCACCACCAAAAAGAACATTTGAACCGCCCAACAAAGCCAAAAGCAAAATAAAGGCGAAGAAAACGAAACAAAACAAAAACTGAAACATAGAAATACGGGAAAGGACGAAACACAAGCGAAACAGATGCCTTATAGACAAAGCTGGCGTGGCAAATTAAATGAACAGTGAAACGAAAAAAAAAAATGCAGTAGAAGGAAAAAAAGAAAGGGGGCATTGCACTATCACAGGGATTGAGAAGGGCGTGCGTGTGGGTGGGTGAGTGTGGGTGTATGTGGGGCAAGAAGGGAGGTGCCCTCTCTCCATCCTCCTCTTCCCCGTCTTCGTACATCTCTTCTTCTCGCTCAATCGATGAGTTCTCTCCACAGGCTCAATTCCTAGGAAAGGCCTGCGTGAACAAAGGCACCCGAGAAGCATGAGCGGAGAAAATAGGAAAGGAGGAAGGCGGAAAGACAAGAAACGCAAACTCATCCGCGCTCAAGAAGCCCCCCACACACACACACGCACGCCTACACTGCTCACTGCACACCAAGGGAAGGCGAGACGATGGCACGCGATGCGTTCCATTCCGCAACTGCGGAATAGAGAAAGCGAGAAGAACAAGGAGAGAGAGGGAAAAGAATGGCACCACTTTTGCTATCCTCTCACTTTTAAGGGTTAATAGCGTGGAAAGGAAAAAAACACACGCATCCTTGAGAAGAGACGCGAAAAATGAGAAGACGTATAACACACGCGCACACAAACAGGGACGTGACACGCACATTTCGACACACAATATACGCCAAGATGGAACTCCACACGTACGCCAACCAAAGAAGCAAAACAACGAGCGAAGGAGTGGGGAACCAAACTGTGCGAACACCTGGTGAAGAAAAGCGGAGTCATCCCCGCCGTGCACTTCAACCGACATGTGCATTACGCCCTTGCCAGATGGGGTGTTCTTGCTTTTCTTGCAGAGCGACTCGGTGTGGTTACTTCTTATGTTATTCTTCATTTTATCGCTTCACTGCTGTCTACCACCTCGCTCGATGTTTCCAGGCATTTCACACGCATCTTTTTATCCCTCCTCCGTTTGTATTCACGGAAGGTGCCCTTTAACGGCTCCCTGCTCTCTTGTCTTCAACCTCCTTCACAAACATTGTGGCTGCGGCGCTATACCCATGATTGCCCATGACCTTCACACTGAGTCACACAGCACAGAGAATGAAAATGCTACCCCCTGCACCAGATGTCTAGTGGCGGTCCGGGCACTCGCGAGACAGGTGCTCCGTCGAGCCGCAGTTGTAGCACGACTTCGGCTTGCGCTCGTTCGGGCAGTCGCGGCTCAGGTGGCCGGTGCCACCGCAGTTGTAGCAAGAGCGGGTGTCGGCCCCGGCCTTGGCCTCATTCGTGCACTCGCGAGACAGGTGCTCCGTCGAGCCGCAGTTGAAGCACGACTTCGGCTTGCGCTCGCTGGGGCAGTCGCGGCTCATGTGGCCGGTCTCACCGCAGTTGTAGCAAGAGCGGGTCGCCGCGACGCGCGGGCAGCTGCGCGACATGTGGCCGGCTTCACCACACTTGTAGCACGTGAGAGCAGACATGATGATGGAGGAAGGGGAAGGGAGAAAATGCGAGGGAGAAAGCGGGAGGGAAGACTTGGGAGAGTGGAAATCTGCGCCCGCGTTGTGCGTCAAGGGAAAAAGGAAAGCAGAATGTCGGGAGGGGGGGTTCACGCAAGAGATGCAGAAGCAAGAAACCCCCGAGCAAAACGTGAAGCGATGATGAAAGAGAGGAGATGCATGTAAGCCAGTAGATATTCGACGTGGAGGAAATGAAGACAGAGGAAGAGCATTCACTTTGCGACACACACGAGAGTAAGGCAATGTTGCCGTCACATGCAGCAATAACGCTGGCAAGGACGTAGCGCGCATCACTACCTGAGAAAGTGGAGAGATGAACGACGTAGTTCATCAATCTGCGGGGTGTGAAACCGAACCGCGTACTTCTCTGCGCACACCCCCGGCACCACCACCAATACCTTCATCGAAATTGCTGGTTAAAGTGCGATCTTATCATGGTCTCTCTTTCTTGTCCAGCTTTTCGTCGATTACAGTTCCGGTTAAGGTCGGAACCAAACACGTTTCCTCTCGTGCTGCAAAGAAAAGGGTAAAGAAAAGAGGGAGAGGTGGAACCCACAAAAAACACAAGTACACAACACCACACGGCTGATCATCCTCCCTAATGTCCTTCACAGTCTCGCTTTTCTATCTTTCTCCTTGTCCGAAAACAAGTAACGAAAAACAGTCGAGAGAGAAACAATAGTAGCAGGAATGAAGACATAGAAACAACCGACCATGGGGAAAGGGGAGGGAGCTTTCTCAATCCTGTGCTTGTACAGGCGCATCGTTCGGAAGAAAAAGCACCCTTGGCGTACAGTCCCCCCCCCCATCGTCCCTCTTCCCCACAAACAACGATACATTAACTCGCTCTCACCATGACTCTCTCACCTTTGATTTCTTGTCGTTCTCTGTTGCATCTCTTCCGGCATCTTCTCTCAGGAGCGCACCAAATCAGAAAACAGTGCGTATTCTACGCCAAAGGTGCATACAGGGACGAGCGCAGAGGAGCGAGAGACGAGACCAGTAAAAAAGTGCATTAGTTAAAGCACAGACCGACAGAAGTCAAAAGGCACACAAGAGAGCGAAAAAAAAATGACGAGGTCAGAGGGGAAGGGCGTGCCCGGGTATGTAAGTCGGTTTCTGCGAGTACCTCACATGCGTGCACACGTATACCCATAGGCACAGACACAGAAAGTATTGTGCCGCGGCAGAGAAGAGACGAGGAAACGAAAGATTAGTTGGCGGCGGCGGTCGAAAAGGTTCGATCCCGTTTCGACACTGTTTTTTTTTCTGTGGGGGGATCCCTTTGTTGTTGCCAATTGTGCTTGTCATTTTTTTTTTTTCGGCGTTCCCTTTCTTTTTCCTACTTCTTTGTTGTTCGCTTGTGTTTCTCCTAATTGGCTCCAGGCACGGCGAAGTGATGAGTGAGACCAGCGATGCCCGCACCGCCTGGGAGTGTCCAAAGGAAGAAGACCGACAATCGAAACGAAAACGAGATGAAAACAAGAAAAGCGACGCGGAGAAGAAAAAAAAAACAAGACGGGCGATCTTTTCGGTTTTTTTTTGGTTGTGGTTGTCGTTTGGCTGTTCGCCTTGTTATGGGCCGCGATTAAAAGTGAGATCCGTAAAGAAGCGAGAGAAGTGGGGTGGAGTAAACCCCTTAACAGACCCTTTCAAAGACACAAACGAAAAAAAAAAAAAATAATAATAATAAAACACAGAGAGGGAGGGAGAGAGAGGGAGGGAGAGAGGACTTATGCACGCAAGAAAAGAAGGAAAGGGCAAAAAAAAAAGCCAGAATCCCCGCGAGACACAACAGAAGAAGAGAGGGAAGAAAGGAAGGAAGGGAGAGGGGAGGGAACACAGCGGGTGGACCTCAGCAGGGAGTCTAAGAGAGTACACAAAGAAGGATCGAAAACAGCAAGAGGAAAAGGGAGAAGAGGTTCAGCAGACACCGATGCACAAGGCCAAAGTGTAGCTGTGTTCCTTTCATATTTGCTTCTGATGCTCCACGCCTAGTCCTCTACCGTCCTCCCTTCGCAGTGATGTGCCCTCACCGTCAGAGCAACCTACACCACACACATGCTGACAAAGTCTCGTGAATAACCGCGCGCCCCCCCCCTCTCTCTCTCTTTCTCTCTCTCCACCGCAGACAACGCACGCACGTACCGTGTAACACAGAGAAAGACAAGCAGAAGAGGACAAGCCGTTGCACTAACGCCACTATTGCACTTGAAGATGACGTGCAAAGCAAAGACGAAAATAACAGGCAAGTTCTGTAAGTCATGCACAATGTGCCTATTCGCCCACTTGCCCCTCTCTGCACTGGTGCACACTTACCTCTTTAACGTATCCTACAGTCCTTTCACGGTTGGTATGTAGGCGTGAGATGGACTCCTTCGGTAAAGAGGGGGCCGTGCTCATCCCTTGTGCAGCTGGCGGCGTAAGTGCTTCTGATTGTTAGCGACTACGTACAAGTTCACCTGTCTCGCGGCAAGGGAAGAAGAAGAGAGCGCTCGAGGCGGAGACGGAAAGCAAACATGGGAACACAACATTGTGGTTGCAGTGTCCGCTATCCACGCACTTCAAGAACAGAAGAAAGGAAAAGAAGAGGTCGCAGTCGTCGAAGAGGAAGACAACAGAATTCGAAGCAGCGTTCATCTGTTGGCGGGTGTGTTTGTGTGTGTGTGTGTGTTGCACCAAAGGCGATGGAGAACTCAATAGGGATACACGACGGCATCAACGAGAGTAAGGGGGGGGGGGGGGGGCAGAGAGAAGAGGGAAACAGCAAAGAAAGAAGAGAGCACAGAGAGACACGTCAAGGGAGAAAGAAACGCAATGGAACTCGTCACTCCACCACCTCGACACATGTTCTACAATTTCTTTATACACGACTCTGCGATCCCACCTGCCTCTCCCGCTCTACGGAAAGGTAGCCAGGCTTCCCCCTCATATTTCCTCCATTCCATCTCACATTTCAGCCCTTCGCTCTATTTTGTTCGAATGCCTCGCTATCCATGGGCGTACGCGCCCTTTTTTCTCGGACTCCACAGCACACCAAAACCTCTACGACCGCTACTCCCTGCCGTTCCGCCAACGCCTTCTCCTGCTTACATGAAGTGCCAACGCTGTTCTTTTTTTTTTTGCTCCTTCCCGTCACGCCACCATCCTGCATTCTTGTCTATGTCGTCTCTACTTTTGGTTCCGCTTACCACGCGTGATTTCGTGCCGATACCGGGTGGTGGAAAGTTGAGAGAGGTGCTCAACTACCGTGACAGAAAAGCACATCGCCCTCCCTACCATTCATTTCCTCTTCTCAGCGTGTTTACGAGACGACTACGGCTCCCTGCACCAGATGTCTAGTGGCGGTCCGGGCACTCGCGAGACAGGTGCTCCGTCGAGCCGCAGTTGTAGCACGACTTCGGCTTGCGCTCGTTCGGGCAGTCGCGGCTCATGTGGCCGGTGCCACCGCAGTTGTAGCAAGAGCGGGTGTCGGCCCCGGCCTTGGCCTCATTCGTGCACTCGCGAGACAGGTGCTCCGTCGAGCCGCAGTTGAAGCACGACTTCGGCTTGCGCTCGCTGGGGCAGTCGCGGCTCATGTGGCCGGTCTCACCGCAGTTGTAGCAAGAGCGGGTCGCCGCGACGCGCGGGCAGCTGCGCGACATGTGGCCGGCTTCACCACACTTGTAGCACGTGAGAGCAGACATGATGATGGAGGAAGGGGAAGGGAGAAAATGCGAGGGAGAAAGCGGGAGGGAAGACTTGGGAGAGTGGAAATCTGCGTGTGTGTGTGTGTGAGGGGGGGGGGGGTAGGTGTGCGCGCAAAAGGGAGGTAGAGAAGTGAAGAGAGAGGTGCGCGCAATTATGAGATGGTGAGCGGTGTGCAGGCATGAGCACGTAGGAGTATCGTACAAGGTTCAAATGAGAACAAAGAGGTGGAAGCAAACGAGAGTGAAGGCAGAACATGGAAACGTGCAGTGAAGAGTACCACGCGAGACGTCCACGTGTGTCTTCTTATCTGCGAAAGGAAGGTGGAGGTGGGGTGTCTGTGAAGAGGGCCGACCCGCTTTTCTCACAGCAACACAACCACCCAGCAGTTAGCGCCATGGCCTCCAGGCACGGCTGTATTTCCGCTCTTTTTTTATGTCTCTGATGCAAAAGGAACAGGGAGAACGCTGGCCCCTCGCGCACAGTCGACTATTTCCTCTACCAGCAGTCACTGCCGTGCAATCAGAAACAGAATCCAGAAGAGAAGACACTGGACGACCGCACGGTATAGCCAATTCAGCTGCTTGTCCTTCTGCAACACCTCCTCACGTCGCGGCCAGAGGGAGCGGAGTCCAGAGGTGTGCCTCGCAATTCAAGATTCCTGTCAGAGGTGTATGAGGCCGCCCTGCTGTCTTTCTGTGTCAGTCACCGTATCTTGGAAGCACAGAGACAAGAGCCATCGCGCGTATGTCGATTTTGTTCCTCGTTCCTTATTTTGCCTTCTCAAGGATCGAGAACAACAAAGGAAAAAAAAAAACGAAAGTGCCTTTGTTTTCCACCCGAGGGGAAAGAATGCTTCGGGCCTTCGCTGTGGCCGACATCACAACAGAACAAGCGCACGTGCATGCTGGAAACGACCCCACTGGTATTCTCACCTACCACAGCACACCACGCCAAACTATTTTCCTCACAAACATCATACTACCACACACACAAAGATGTGCCTTCTCTTGACAGCCATTTTTTTTCCTCAGTGTGTCCATTTTGCCATGCCACACGAGCTGAACTCCACTTTACCCCCGCTCGTCCTGTCACAGGCCTCAACGCGTGTTGCGAAGCAGCTGTAGACACACACAAGTACAGCAATCCGGTAGTTCCGTCGTCGGAGCAGGGCTCCGGCCCCGAACTCTGCTCACACCATGCGATGCAGGTCGCCCCTCACATCCGCGCCTATGGTACTGGTCGTTACCCAGTGCATTCCACGACGTGGGGCTCAGGCCTCCCATACCAGTAGTCGGTGAGGGTTGGGAAGGATGCGTGCGAGACACGTTGAAACTGTGCCCATCGCACGGCCGATACAGACCTGCTCACTGCCGCAGGCCGCTCCGATGCAGCGCCATTCCACGATCTGGACGCCGGCATCAGTAGCGATGCATCGTTCTGAACCCCCTCCCCCCCCCTTGCGTCGAAGGGGCTGGAGCCTGTTATCACCAAAAGTAGTCCGGCATCGGCAAGATTAGGAAGGCTGCCTAGCTTCCCCGCAGAGAGGTGGGGTCACCAGACCCTGAAATGCTGCTCTGAGGCGTTTCATGACGAGGGCCCTCCAAAGCGGAAAAAAACGAAAAACGAAGTCCGTAAGGGCCATCTGACGAAGACAGAAAAGAGGAAAGAAAAAAATGCATGAACTCTATCAACGCAAGAGGTGTGAGGTCCTCAACCGCACACGCCAGCATGAGCACATCCCCCTTCACAGTCGCCGCCCGCCTCGGTCACTCAAGCTATGCCTCCTACTCCGAATCAAACAGGCATAACAATAGGATGACCAAAAAAAAAAAGTGTCCTCAATAAGCGCAACAAGAGCAACGCATCCAGTCAACGGCAGATGCAAACAAGTACACAGCGACTATCGCCACCTAGTGCTACGGATCAGAAGCTACGAGAAGGATAGAAAGAAGGGAGAAAGCACTGAAAAGAGAGAACGTGAGCGCAAGCGAAATAACTATCGTGTTGAGACAGAGGAGAGGAAAGGGGTGAGAGAGGTGGGTCTGTGTCACGAGGAGGAAGTGGAAAGCGAATAGGGCATGGGAGAACGCACGCACGAGCGTCACAAGCCTCCTACCTCAGCACACACAAGCGCACAGGTCAACAACAGGAACATCAGAAGCGGAGGGGAAGGACGAAAATAAATAAATAAATAAAAGAGAGAGAAAACATAACGATAAAAGCAAACTACAAGTAGCGCTAAAGGCGGAGAGAGTCCGATACAACCGCAAAACAAGAAAAAAAAGCGCCGAAGCGTCGAACGAGAAACAACCGCGTCAACAAAAACAACAACAGCAACAACAGCGATAATGAGAAACACAAAGGAGAGACAACAAAGCGCAGGACACAAATGGGAGAGTGGTATCAAATACCCCCATAGAAAGTGTGTCTGTGTGTCTGTGCGCCTGAAGTTCTCGTAGGAGTCGTAAAACAGAGCGGAGAGGCATAATGAAGTACAGAAGAAACGTACAAGGTCACCTGGCGTGGGCATCGACGCCGAAATGAGCAAGTAAATGTGAGAAAAGAAGAGTAGGGAGACATGTACGAGAAGGTAGCGATATCCATGTGGTTGCCCGCTTGCCGAATCCCTAGCCAAAGAGGGCGAATAAGGATTACTCATACGCCCCTCTCGCAGCGCATCCTCAGCAATGCGTACACGCTTGTCCAAGGTAAGTACACTCACACAGATACATGCATGTTCACACAGAAACCTCTAGAAGGGCCGCCCAGATCCGAACTGAGGCGGCGCGCCAAAGCTCATCGGCGGCTGGGGCCTACTCATTGGCATCCCGTTCATCACCATGCCGTCACCCTGCTCGATCATGAGTGGCGCGGCGCTGGGACCCTGCATTGGGCCGGCACGACGAGCCGCATCTTTCGCCGCAACCTGCGCGTCCACCATCGACTTCTCCATCCTATCGATCTTGCTCGAGTATTCTTGAAGCACCTGAATCATGTACGGCATTGCTACCTCAGTTCGATGATTCAGCCACGCCTTCAACAACACCGCCGAGGGCTTCAGCAGGTCGTAGCACCTGTAGAGACACGCCACAAAGCAATCGGGATAGTCCTTCACGAAGTAGTCGAGCAGGCTGGTCACCAGCTCGCCGTCAGCACTCTCGGCCGCCGTGTCGATGGCCTCGTCGAAGAGCTTGTTCTCCTTTGCGGCTGCAATGGCGTGCGCGTAGCGCTTGTTCTTGCGATGCAGCAGCATGGCAATCTTACGAAACTCAAAGAGTTCCATCTTTTCTAGCCGTGACGACAGCTCCTCCGAGTCGAAGTTGTTATACGTCTCAACGGAGTGGCGCAGCGTCTTGAAGTCTTCCTCCTCGATGTAGAGGTCGTTGAGAGCCTCATTCACCTTCTTGATGTTGCGCTCCTGCGCGGTCTCGAGAAAGGCTCGAATCACGTAGATCGGTGTCACCCTCATCGTCTCCTCCATCACTCGCTCCGGGTCCACGCGCTTGAAGATGGAGGACAGGAAGTCGTTCAGGTGCTCAGGGTGTGTCCTGAGGTAGAAGCCAATCGCCGTGTACACGACATCGCTGGCGCCGAGGTGGCTAATAACTTCCTTGAAGATCTCGTTGTCGAAGGTGTCCGCGTGGCGATGCATCATCAAGTTGGCCGCGGCCAGCCAGTCCTCGTTGTTGATGTGCAGAAGACGCAGCACGATCCAGTGATGGTACTGCTCGCAGACAGTGATCATCTTGTGGGTATTGATCTTCTTTGAGTACATGTTCACGTGCTCTATGAGCTTCTCGGGCCTATACTTGGCCAGCAAAACGCCCATTTCGGTGAAGATAGACATGTGCGCGCCCTGATGACTAGAGGCAATCTTGAGCACCGAGAAAAGTTCCTCCCACATGCCGCGGCTTTCGTAGCGGTTGTACATGCCGCTGACCTCCTCTGCCTTGAGCACCACCGGGACGGCGCAGATGCTAGCCAGCTTCATGTCTCCAGCCTCAATGCACGCCAGATTGACCTCCTTATATGTGTGGATCGACTTGGCCTTCTTGGCCGCCTCGACGGCATTCGGCAGGTTGCTCAGCATCACTTCCGTGGACGCCAGGCGGGCGTAGTTGTTCGCCACGGTATACAGCACGCGCGCGGACTCGTACAGCTTCTCGTCGAAGCACTTGTCAGCAATGGCGCCAATCTTGACGTTGTGCGCCTGCTTGAGGAACTCCTCCAACTCCCCGAGGCGGCCTGTCTTGGCATACGTAATGACAAGCGCCGTGTCGATCTTGCTGTCCTTTGCGCGTGAGTACTGGCGTGCCATCGAGAGGTATTTGATGAGATCACTGTATTGATTCGTGCGCTCCGCAGCAGAGGTCACTTCGACAACGAGGTCGGGATTCTTGGCCTTGATGAGGCACTCGATACCCTCGTGCACCTCATCCTGCTTCACCAGGTACTCGCCCAACACCGACCACACAGCGGCAGTGTCCGTCTTCTGTGCAAAGGCTCGGCCGCGCGAAACATCGTTCATATCCTGCAAAAGCACCTTGATGGCCTCCTTCTGCATGTTGTGACGCGTGTATACGACAAACGCCACCTCATGCATGCCGGCGCCGGAAGCGAGGTGTGCAATGTCGGCGCCGTCGTAGTCCTCCAGCGTCGTCACGTACTCCATCACCTTATCTTTGCGGGAACGCACCGCAGACATGATAAGAAGGTTCTCGAGGAAGCGGTTCTTGCGGAAGCGGCCGTGCACCACAATCTGGCTTAGCAGCGCGGTCAGCTCCTCCGTCAGGTTGGCGTTCATGAAGGCGCGCACCGTCGTGCTCACCTCCTCGCTCACCACACTCTCTGGCAGGGCAGTCTGCTGCACCGATTCTACAAGCTGCTGCCGGTGAGCCGTGTCCTCTGCCAGCACGCTCGTCCACAGGTCAAGATCCTGCTCCTTCACTAGGTAGCGGGCCAGTTGCTTGTACATGCCGTTGCGATAGCAGAGGTCGACCAGCTCCTTGCTGCAGTGATCGTGGCTATAGGCAATATAGGCCAAGTTGGGGTCGCGCGTCTCACAGTACCTACCCACCACCAACGCATCGTAGTACTCGTTCTCCGCCAGGAATTGCTCGGGGCTCTGGCCAATGTCAACGTAGATCTTGGCCAGCGCATTGTACAGTGCCTTGTCCGTCTTCTTCTCGCTGCGACGGTCCTCGAGCCACTGCTTGATGAGGTGTAGCCGACCCGTCTCCTCCACACACTGCACGAGCTCCTCACTGGGGCACATTGTCCCCACCACTGAGAGCATGTTCGTGATAAAGTCCTCGCTCACGTTGCACTCGATGAGGGCCTGCACTACCTGTGGCGTCTTACCAGGGCTGCGGCGCGTCACGTATTGCTCGATGTAGTTCTCGTTGCTCGTCTCCACAAGGTAGTGCACCATCTCGTTCACCATGTTGTGCTGATCACAGACGTTGATGAAGGGCCACAGGTCCGTCAGCTTCTTGCTCTTGAGGTAATTCTTCGTCCGCTCGGCGTCGTAGCACGGGCTCTCGCGCGTCATGCGCTCCAGCTCCTGCATTTGACCCATCTCAGCAGCAGCCTCGATGTAGCGGAAGTGCACCTCGGCATCACGCGTGTACGGTACCACGGCCCCGAGATAGTAGTAGAGCACGTCGTACAGGTTGTGCTCAAGGAACATGCCAATGAGGTCGGTGGAGCCGAGAGCGTCACTGTACTTAGTGGCCACCTGCACAAGTACCTTGAAGCTCTGGCGCGAGTTGGTGCAGAGGTCCTCGAGGCACTTGAGGCTTTCCTGCTTGTTGAGCTTACCGAAGAACTCGACGAGCCACTCAGGGTTAAAGCTCTGCAACTGTTTTAGGCAGCGGCGGATGCTCGAGAGGTTGTTGAGGTTGGGGTCCTGTTTCTGAGCAATCATATAGCACTCAATCGCGTGCTGGTGCAGACCGACCCGCTCGCAGAGCGGGGCGAGCTTCATGCCGTCGTAGTACTGGCAAATATTCCGGACGAAGATCTTGTCGGCGACGGACGGGTGCGAGTACTTGAGGTTTATCTCCAGCAGCTTCGTTTGCAGGTCCATCGTCGATTCGTCGTTGTGATCGCGCAGAACCTCCAGAAGGAACTCGGTCGCCTGTTGAATTTGCTGGGCCGACACGAACATGTCCATCATCTCCTCCGCGCTGAGCACCGGCTTGTCGCCCATCTCTCGGTAGAGCATCAGGCAAAGATTGACGGCGTCCTGTGGCGCAACCCGGATGAAGTTGTTCACGATGACGCGCCAATCCGGCGAGAAGTTGGATCGCTTGCAATACTCAACCGCCTTCTGCGTTTCGTTGCGCTGCAGCAGCACGTTGAGCACCTTGGCGTGGACGTTGCCCTGGTGGAAAATCTTCAGCGCCATGTTGGGGTCCGCCTGCTGAACCATGTCGCCGAGCTCCTCCGAGGCCGTCAGCTTTCCCTCGTCAAACTGCTGCTTCACGTAGCCAATGCCACCCTTGGGTACCACCGCGCGCGCAAGTTCGACAGACTCGTACTCGTTCAGGCTCGTCTCCGCCAGCACAATCTTGAAGTAGGTCGAGATAGCCGGCGGCTGGCCCGGCTGCTGCGGCATTTGCATGAAATTCATGAGAATCTCACGGGTGCGCAGCATGTTCCCCGGGGCGCGCAAGCATATCCGGGTGGCCTCCTCGATGTTGCCAATGCGCAGGTAGTTGTCCAGCTGCACTTTGAAGAGGTCATCGACACCCCCGAGGTTCGCCGTGGAGGCGATGCGCAGAGCCAGCTCAGGGTTTTGCATGTTGTTCTTAATATAGTTGATGATGCCGCTGTCGTTCGGGCCGATGCGCATAACGGAGCCCTGGTTGTTGACGCACACGACACCGCCAACCTTGTTGTCGCCTGCGCCACGGAACACTACTGCCGGCGTGAACTGCTGTTCGGCCACGATGACTCCGGTAAAGATGTCCATCAACGCAAAGGTGCCACGGCTCGTCACCACGGTCAACAACTTGTGGCGGTCCGAGACGTGCATGGCGACTGGGAAGTCGCCGGGTTGAATGCGCAGGTTGTAAATCCGCCGTGGCAACGACAAATCTGTCTTGGAGCCGGTCGGCAACTCCATGATCATGACCTGGCCGCCCTGCTGCGGACTGTTCCAGGCAAGGCACATCACGTTACACTTGCGAGATTCGGACGGGGTGGGGGTGGAGATGAAGCAGCACGCATGACCGTCAAGCACACGACTGCTGCGGTTCTCAACGCTGTACAGCAACGCCTTGCCCACCATAGCACCCGATGGGTCGCGGGCTACACCTGTCACGAGAAGCCACTTCTTCTGCTCGTCGCTGCGGTACGAGAGCACCTGCACGGAGCTGTCGTAGTCCGCGCTGCGGTCGAAGATGTGCAGCGGCGCGTCGTCGGCGGCGCCATCGAGGCTCCAGTGGTAGACGGCCTTCCCCGTCACAATGCCCAGAGTACGGTCGTCAATCCAGCCCCAGTGGACGACGTCGTCGTGGAAAAGCGTCGCCTTGAGACGTCGCGAGGCCTCCACGTCGAACACCTGCAGGTTGCGACCACTGCGGAGCGCCAGGATTTTCGACCTGGGGTTCATAATACACGACTCCGCATCCTTGACGTTGTTTCGAATGCTCTCACGCTTCTCGATATCAACGATGACGAGTGATGTCTGCCCGTCCTCCTGCACATCGCGGACGCAGACATATTTCTCGCTCTCTACCGTGACATTTTTGAAGGCGATGGAACCCGGGCGGAGGCCACCCGAGACGGAGTTAAGTTGAAAGACCTCCAAAGAAAGTGAGGGAGAGTTCATCTTGCCGTTTCTTCTCTTGCGTGCTAAGTAACAGCACGCCGCTCGTTTGCTGTAGAAATGAGTGAATGTGAGTGTGAATTGGGGGTAAACAATGAGATCAAGACGTCCAAAGCTCCAAAGGAGGTAAACAACGGAGCGCTAAAGGCAGTCCACGCACAAACGCCGAGAGGGAAAGACAACAAAAAAGGATAGAAATAACTTGCAATGCAAAGGAGAGAGAAAAAAAAAGGCAAAGCAATTCGCCCTTGTCAGCACTGAGTTGTGTATGACTTCTCTTCTTTCGTTCGGGATATCGCCGCGTTTGCAGGGCTCGCTCTGCGCCCCCCTTCCCCCCCCCCTTGGGCCTTCCTGTGTAGAGTTGAGAGTGGTGGAGTGTGAGGCACAGAGTACCCTCTACCTCTCGCGCACGCACAAGAGAGAGAAGAGAAAGTAAAAGGAGGCGTCACTGGTACACAGCCCAATATGATCACGTAAGTCAACTAACCCACGGCAGTGTCGAACAAAGCTCGAGAGGCAGAAGCAAAGGCCGTGAACGGTGAACCAACCAAAAAGAAACAAACACACGCAAAAAAAAAAGGGAATGACCAATGCTCAACGCACACACACAATTTACACACTGTACGAGGTGGGGGAGTGATGAAGCTGGCTATTCAACATAGCACGTGTATCGTTCGCGGGCGTGTGTGTAGGTGCAGATGTGAGGCAAGGGAGAGCGAGCACAGAAAAGGAGCAAAGAGGTATGAGCGAGATGGGGAGAGCTGTGACGCCTACGCACGCGCCGATATATCGAATTGGCCGGCACCCTTCTCTCTCCCTTACTTCAAGAGGGGTCCACAGCCTTCTTTTTTTTATTCCGTTCCTACAGCGTTCGTGGTGCAGGAGAAGCACACGCATATAATACACATACCCTCCCACTCAGGGGTGTAGACCCCAAGCGGCAAACAAGGAGTACACAGTCGGCGAACCGTGCCACCCAGGGGCTGTTGTCAGCGCTTCAGAGGTCGACATCCGCCCACACTATGCGACAACTTCTTGCCCTTTTCAAGTGCTGTTGCTCACCTTCTGGGAAGGTGCTACAGCACCTCATGTAGTCGCTCTGCAACAGAGAAGCGAGCAGCAAAACGAAACAGAGATGAGGGGATAGACCTCGCAAAGCTCAAAAATAGCACGCGCTGAGCGAGTGGAACAGAGAAAGCCTCTAAAAAGGAAGGAAAGGAATCAGAAAGGAGAATCAATACGCGTCACACCCTCACACGCGCAGACGCCTGTCTTTCATCCTCCTCCTTAGCGTTTTTCCTCACCCGCTGCTCATTCTCCCTTCGCTTTGCATCCGGCCCTGGTGTCCAATGGCCTTTGCTATGGCCGTCTCCTCCCCTCTGCCAGTGTCTCGCTGTTGCGCCTTCTCTTTTCTTGGGGCCAAGAAACATGGGCACACCGCTCTCCGATGCCGCAGAACGAGGGCATCCTCGCTCGCTGCACTTTTCTTTGGTTTCCTTGTTTGTTGGTGTTGATTTGCTTAGCTATACCATTAAAACCTTCGCGTGTATGCTTCGCTCGGTGTGCAAGTCTGTGTGTGTGTGTGGTGGTGGGGTGCTCGCCTGTTCGCTGCCCTTTTCGTGCCCCTTCACCTTGGCCTGCTCTCTTTCTTTTGGCTGCTTCTGCTGCCTCTCTTGATCGACCTCATCGCACGACGGGGAAAAGGGGCGTTAGAGAGAAGCGAAACATTCAGTCCAGGTGAACGAAAGGGTGAGAGGCAGAGGGGGCGGGGAAACGTGAGAGCGCAGCGTTGAAGAGAACAACACAAAAAAAAAAGAGGCACCTGATGGGAAAAGTGGACGACGCTCCAAATTTGATGAAATGCACTTTGGCATGTCCTTGCGCCTTATCCATCGAAAAGAAAAAAAAGGGACACACATTAATGACAGGCACGTACGCAGAGAGAGAAAGAGAGAGAAGCACACAAGAAACCCAACTCATCAAACGTGAGAGACGAAAAGGGGGGAAATGAGGAGCGAAAAAATCGAGGTGAAGATGCAAAGGAGTAGAGCTAAGAAGTTGAGGGAGAAGAAACGAGCAGAAAAGAGCGAAAAAAAAAAAAACAATGTGCGTAGAGAGTCAGCACCACCACCCACCACCGCCAAAAAAAAAATATATACTGATAGACTCGCAATCACCAACGACACACGATCACACCACACACACGCGCACGCACCGACACTCAGCACTCGATAAGTGGCCTGCACGATGAGGGGAGAAGGGAGGGGGGAGGGAAGGGGAAAGATTGTTGGATCAGACACGTGTACACGCAGGCAGCAGCAAGACAAGAGCACAAGCACTTGAGACGGTGATTTTTTTCGCGCCTATGGTTCCTTTGGGGGTGCCAGTATCTCAGGTACCAAAAGCAACAGAGAAAAAAAAGAGGGCGGGACCGCACGCGCACGCCTGAGAGCATCCTCGGCCAAATGTGAAACCAGAATCACTTTTCTCATCGAAAGTGCTGATGGTGGCTGTAGGACGGGGGGGACCAAAGCAGAAAAAAAAACGCCTTCTGAGTGACTCTATAGGGAGGAGTTGTACCGATGCTGCAGCCATGTCAATGTGTTTGTTCGCCTCTGCTGTGTACCTCCTCCCCCATCGGCACCACCACTACACTCGCACATGCACACGTCACAGAACTTTCCACTCCCAGTGGGTTTTTTCTCCTTTTTGGGTCCATTTCTGAACTCACTCCTTTCGCTTTTCTCTCATTCTGCTTGTGTTTACACTTTGATTTTTTTCTTTTTCGTTATTAGGGCCATCCTCCGCGATACGCTTTGTCTTTTGCTGTTGTTGCTCACCGCAAACACATACATCAAGTCTGGCGTCCGTCGGCTCACACGCGGAACGCCCAGACTCGCACACACACACGCTCACGTCAACTTAGCCTTTCACCCTCAAGGGAGAAAGAGAGAGACAGAGAGAGACGCACTCGCGTGACGACCAACGTAGGAGGTGGGAATGAAAAACAAGAGAAAAAAGAGTGAACATACGGTGAGGGAAGGGAAACAGAGATCATGTAAAGGGAAAGGACAGGAAGTGTGAGTTGGAAAGGGGGCACTCGGCTGCTACTCGTGCGCCTCTTTTTTTTTTGTCCTTTTGTGAGCGTGCTTTCGAGGGGAGTGTATTGTTCGCAGGCGTTGACTAAACCCCTTAAAGTCGTCAAAGCAAAGTTTAATGAAAAAAGGAAGGCAACGAAGGAAACATACATTAAAAAGAGCTAACAAGTTTAAGATAAAGACGCACACATAAGCACACATAGAGAGAGAGGGGGGGAGGGAGGAAGAGAAACGGACAAGTGCGCAGAGGCGAAGAGCTCCGACCTCCCTTCTCTCCACTCATCTACTCTCACACATGCGTACAAGACTACACGTAGACGCACAACAACCTAAAAAAGGGAAAACTTAAAGGAAGAACAAGAGAATCCGATGATGTGTTGCAGGACCAAAAGGAAGAGAGAAAAGGGGGGAGAAAGCGAAAACAGGAGCACCTCAACGCACTGTTAAAGCGGGCTAAAGGGAACACTCTAGCATGCAATAAAAAAAAAAGTGGGGGAGGGGGGAGGGTTGCGAAGGCGCGCCCTCTAGGTCAAAAGAAAAAAAAAAAGAAAGAAATACCCAAGAGAAGCATCTCGGACGTGAACAGAGGAAGAAGGAGAAGGCGCTGGTGACCTCCCTATGCTCTACTACAGAGCACCAAAAATGACAAGAAAAGAATCGTGGGAGAACGAAGACGTAAAGAGAAACAGAAAAACACAGAAAGAGGTCAGAAGAGAAAAAAATAATGATAATAATAAGCGAGAGTAAAAAAGGGGAAGAGGAAATTGATGTCAGAGGATTTTTTCCCTTGGGGAGAGGGGGAGGGGGGTTGTTTCGTCGTTCTTCTACCCATGCGGCATAGATGGAGCTTCTCCTCGCCTAGATTCCCCGCTGTTCCAGCGCTTGATGTGCCTATCGAAAGCATGTAGGTCGATTCTGATTTTTTGCGTAACCAACTATGCGGTAACTCCTGTGCTGGCACTGGTGCTGCTGACGCCCGACGTTTTCTCCGTAAGCAAACACACTTCCTCACTTGCAAGAAGCTTTGATAGGTATGCGACGATGCAGCCAAGGAAGCAGATGTGGAAAAAAAGCTACAAGCCACCAGATACACTCATACGCACAGGCATGCACACACAACACGCAGATGGAAACAAGCAAGGAGCACAGCAGAGACAAAAGAGAAGCGCAGGGACAAGAAGCCGAAATATAAAAGAAACGGTCCTCTGAGCAAGAACAATCTCAGACAACCAGAGGACAGATGATGGACACACAGACATGTAAACGCGTGTATGCTAGCACGAACGCACGCGCACTGCAGTGCATCTACACATGGACACCGCCCCCTTCACACACACAGAGAGGTCTTGAAACATTACACTCCGACAGAGTCGAAAGCAGAAAAAGAGAAATACATTAAAAAAAGATCCGAAAACGAAACAGAGAAGAACAAAAGACAAGGAGCGATCACATATGAAAACGAAAAAAAAAAGCTGAGGAGAGTGGGCGAAGCACTCGCTTTTCGTTCGTATGGGCAGCTAACCTCACAGCTAAGACAGTTGACCTTGCTCTGTCACCTCATTCACCCCCTCCTCCCTCCCTCCCTCCCACACCCTCCTTTTCAGTTTCGCTCACTTGTCTTTTGTTCTGTCTCCTGTTTTCCCCCTTCCTTTCCATTGCCACCACAAGAAGTTCTTCGCTTCTACGGCGAGCGCTTCTTGTCGCTCTTTGGTAAGTAGACACACAGGCAAACACGTACACGCACACAAATTAAGAAAAGCGAACAATAAACGCACTTCTTTTGTTTTTTCTTTTGCGTGTCATTCGTTGTCTCCCTCCACCCCCTTCCCCTCCCTACGAATAGCTCCACAGCCTGCGAAGCAAACGCCAATCGGGGAGGGAAACAAGAAGACCAATCAAGAGAAAGCATACGCACGTGCACAAGTGCACATCGGCTCGCGCGTAGGTGTGTGCACTGCGATGCATGCACGCACAGGTAGACAGACAGACAGACAGACAGTGGCCTTGGACAATACGGAAAAAAAAGGCACACTAAAAGCGGAAACCAGAGAGGGAAGAGGATCGAGAGCAGACAAAAGACTTCTGAAAGGAGAGCCTCACCTGTGGTCCGCCTACTGCGCACTTCTCGTATTGTTTTTTTTTCCGCTCAGCTCTTGCCGATTACGCGCGTGTGGTGTGCTCCTTGTTTTTCTTTGCGCTCCTTTTCCTCGTCCCCCTAACGCGCGCATGCATCCCCTCTACTTTCTGTCAGCGTGTATTTGCTAACCGTCCGCGCAGTGAGAAGGGCCGCACAGACACACACAAAGAGATACAAGCATCCCTGCTCCTATCATTCCCGTCCGCCTCCTCTCCCTAGTCCTCCCCCTCACAGCCCTCCTTCCCCCCTTTCTCGCGGCGTTCCTCTACACTTTGAACTCCCGAGTACGGCCACAGCTGAGCGCCAACAATAAACATCCGCACGTTGTTGCCCAGAACAAGCATTCGCCTTCCTCTCACTGTCTCCCCTTCATCCTCTCCCCTGACCCTTTCTTATTTTATTCTCCACAGATTTCGCTGTTCTTTTCCGTCCTCCCCTTGACGGTTAAGAGTCAACACATAAATAGGAGAGCGAGAGAGAGGTGAAAAGGAGGGGTGGAAATAAAGGGTGAAATGTATTTCATCGGCAGAAGCGCGCTTAGGTTCACCTTGCGCCCTGCATGAAACATGTTCCCTTCGTCTTTGATTCAGCAGCTGCACACAGGAACAGGGGAAATGGAAAGGACGCAGATGCAAGGGAGTGAAAGGCACGTACGCAGGGCGAGTAAGCTCGGTGGGAATTGCCGCGGTGACGGCGCGCAAGGGAGGCGATCAAGATCGCATTAGGGGCTAGTGCTCTCGGAACGAGGATCGAAACGCTAACGAAGCGCGGCAACCGTACAAGAAAAAAAAAGAGTTTGTGCGTACTCCATCGAACCAGGCCATTTGAGCAGTGGAACGGTGGAAGAGAGGAAACCCAAAAAAAGAAGGCAACGGAGGAGCAAATGGGTGTGGCGGAGGATGAACAACACATCCTCGCGCGCGCAACACACACACACACCGCAAAGTGCACGAAGAAAACACAAAAACGGCTCCGTTTTTTATTGTCCCTTTCGTTCCCTAATGACTCGCCCTCTTCCTTTTCCTCGGCTCTCTTATCATCAACTCGATGCATATACAACCCAAACATTCATTAGGCCTCGGGGCAGTCTTTGCGGAGGTGACCCTTCTTGCCGCACTTGCGGCACGTCTTGTCCGCAGCCGAGCGCTTCGGCGCCGCCGGGCACGAGCGACCAACATGACCATCCTCGTTGCACAGGTAGCAGTGTGGGTTGTTGGTGCACTCGCTCGCGATGTGACCCTTCTGCGAGCAGTTGTAGCACATCACCGTCTCGGACTTTGGCGGCGCTTCCGGGCACTCGCGTGCACGGTGGCCCGCCTTGTGGCAGAAGAAGCAAGGCGCCTCCTCAGCCGAGATCGTGCTTAGGCACTCTTTGGCAACGTGGCCGGGCTGGCCACAGCGGAAGCACGGTGCAGAGTCCGCCGCGGACGTGCACTCGCGGCTCTGGTGACCAACACCACCGCAGCGATAGCAAACCATCTTTGTATTTTGAAGTTAGCCGGGGGAGGAGAAGAGAGAGAGAGTGACTGAAGTGAAGCGCAAGAGTGATTACAGAGAAATACGAGAAAACAAAGGAAAACAACAGGCGGGAGGAAACGGAGAGAGAAAGAGAGAGATCCTGCGTGCGTGTGTGGGTGTGTGTATGTGTGTTGGTATGCGTGTGAGGGGAAATGAAAAAAAAAATATATGAGAGTGATAATCGGCAGAGGCGTGAATGCAAACAGCAGCAGAAATGGAGAGAGAGAAAAAAAAGGAGAGAAGAACAAGCAAAGCACCGTAAAGGAGATGTAACTGATCGCGCACGTGCGCGCATCGGAGCTCAAAACGCACACACCACACACATGCACCCCTCCATCACTCACGTAACGGCCGCATTTGTCCTTGTAGGGATGCACCCCTCTCGAAAATGCAGACAGTTCAACACGCCATTCCACTACGTGTTGCCCCTCCACGGGCGTATCACGAGGTGCAGTCAACGTGTGCCGTCAGCCTCGTCGGGAGACCACCGAGGTGGCCCTGCTTCGCCCTTGATTCATGTTGCGGCGCCTTTCTCGCTGGGTGAGGCTAAATGTGCAGTCACCTCCCGCCTCTCTCCCCTCTTGGGTGTATCAAAAAAGTCCGCTCAAAAAGGAGTTCGAGCAAGACGGCATCGCGCACCGCGCTGTTCGCTTCAAAGGTGCATCATAGCTGAAGTAGGGTCGCCATGCGGCAAAACACGAGCCGCACGCACTCCTACACTAAAGGTCAGAGCAGGACAACGAGATCACATCAGCAGCGGAGGGAAACACAAACGAGCAGAAAAGCCAACGCCAAGCTGTCAAAGCCACCATTGTGCCATACGCACTCTTCACACACGCACGCACCAGACACACTCAATATAACTTGTTGAGTAACGACGACACACGAGGAGGCACGTCTCACGCGTCGTCCGTGTCTCGGTCAGCAACACCAACGGCATTCACTCATGCTGTTGATGTCTTTTTCTTTTTGACTCTGCGCAGCCTCCGCCCACAGTGGACTAGGAGGCGCCCTATCCCCCTGCCGATTTCGCCTCATCTCCGACCTTCACACCACCTCAGGCGCCTGGGGTGTGCATCACTGCCTCTCGCATCGGAGGTCCATTTGCAATTGTGCTCTGGTCTTGTGCTTTGCCGCGTTGCATGATTGCTTCTTTTTTGCTAGAGAATTGGGGAGAAACACACCTGTCGCTGCCGGAAAGTGCAACGGACTACTTCAGCACCGCAGTTGCAACGTGGCGATGCCGCACCCGCACACACACACACACACACAAAAGCCTCAAACCACATCGCCTCTCTACACGCCACACATCCAGACGCTTTACATGCTGTTTTGTGTGTGCAGGTGCACCATCACTACACCTCCCCACTATCGCTTCCCCTCCCTTTGCGCAAAAAGAAATGACTACGAGAGTGGCTACCCGCCATGGGTGCTCTCTTTGCCTGCTCGTCGTTAACATGGCGATCCACCTGCGCTGTCTTCTCCACACCCCCTCCCACTCATACGCCAATGCCCCTTCACTTCCAAAGCCTAAACATCCATGAGAGCGCCTCCTTTGACCTGCACAACGTGTTCAAAACAGCGAGACTAGCCTGGTGAATATACAACGTATGGCACCACCACCAAAAATCCCACCCTCGTCGTTGAAACGGCTTACAGCACTGCCACTGCTCTCCCCCTCGCCTGTGCGCTTAGTGACACAAACAAATCGCCAGTGCGCCGCTGTTGCCGTGTATGGCGCGCGCGCGTAGACAAAGCGTGCCCAGCTGTCCTCCTCAGTGACGACAGCTGTACACGCGGCATAAGCTACGCATGCTTATACGTGCGCGCGCCCCTCCCTCCAAGGACTCGCACATTCTTCTTGCATGAATTACGTGACGTCTCCGTCGTTCAACACCACCGCATGAGCACGCAGATCACTTGACTCATTAAAGATTGAGAAGAGAGCACAGGATGAAGGCGGTGTTGCACAGAGTAGCCATGTCTTCACCTCTGACGCCCTCCCACCTTCTCCGGCCGTTAAGCGCATGACAGAACATCGGAAAAAGTGAAGGGAAAGAAAATGCCTCGAGAGTACTGCGGTTAAGGCGTTTCAAGGAGAGTTGTTTTAGCATGCGTGCGTACGTGAATACGCGCGCAACATTCTAGGAAGGATGACGACGCAGAGTGTAGGCAGCAAAACCTCGGTATCGAGAAGCGGGGAGAAGAAGCTCTCGCAAAAATCCCGCACCTATGGGTGCACCGGCCCGCACCCAGAAGCCAGAAAAAAAGGTGGAAAGGGATAAAAAAAGAACCCGGTAAATTTTATAAATTCTTTTCCCCAAATTTCAGTTGTGTTTTTTTTTTGCTTTATTTTTTGTCCCTGGTTTTTGTTTTTTGGTATTTTTTTTTTTTGTTTTTTTTTTTGTTTTTTTTTTTTTTTATTTTTTTTTTTAAATTATTTTTTTTTTTTTTTTTTTTTTTTTCTTTTTTTTCTTTTTTTTTTTTTTTTTTTTTTTTTTTTTTTCTTTTTTTTTCTTTTTTTTTTTTGTTTTTTTTTTTTTTTTTTTTTTTTTTTCTTTTTTTTTTTTTTTTTTTTTTTTTTTTTTTTTTTTTTTTTTTTTTTTTTTTCCGGG
>NC_009327.2:666329-670719 GCF_000002845.2 Leishmania braziliensis MHOM/BR/75/M2904
GGGGTGACGTTGTGGAAAAAAAAGAGGAGAAGTAGGATGGTATGCCTTTTTTTGCGCTTGCAGGGTGCAGCCTTTTGCTCAGGAGCGTGCGTGCGCACAAAAAGCGGCACTCAAGCGTCGGGAGAGCACCAGAAGGGAGCAAATGAGGAAGCCGCTAGATCGCTTTTTAGGTGTTTAGAGGTGCTCCAGCAGCAAGGCGGAAGGAAGGCAGGTAGGGGGGAGGGGAAATGCGGAGACAAAACGGGCATGGACAAAACGCCTCCACAGTGTTGTGACCACATCCAGCAGCAGCAGCAGCAGAGGTCTGTAAGCCACTTCAAGACAATAACCCAAGGAAGGTAGTTCTTTTTTCACTGCCGTTTGTCCTGACAACGGCATAGCACAGTACACTGTACTGTTCGGTTTCAAACCGAATACTATGCACCACTCCCCCACCACTACAACCTAAACAGTCCTAGCGGTGGTGTGTACACGCATTGTAATTCACATCCTGCAAGTGAAGGGAAGCAGTCACTTCGCACATAATGCCCTCTCCCTCTTTCCGCCTCTAAGACCATATGTTCTTGGTGAGTAACAGCGAAGACAGTACCTCCTTGAAGTTCTCTATGGTAACGTGTCCCGCAGCGTCACCTGCAGCGGCAATGGCAGCTTCCTGCTCTGCTGTAAGACCGCCGCCACTGGTGCTTACGGTGCTCGTTGACGAGGCGGTCGCAAGGTTGCGGCACGTATTGCGCAGCTGCGTGACCGTTATCCAGCGCTGCGCTGTCACATCAATCATCTCAAACATCGTCTCGAGATCTCGTTCTGTGAAGAGCGGCGAGGTGAGTTTTTCCTCACGAATCTTGCGCACCTCCTCAGCGAGAAAGGCCCGCGGGTCATCAGGGCGGTGATAGAGGACGAGTTGGAGCAGATGCCCAAAAAGCTCATTCAGCTGGTGGTCTTGAACGTACCGCTGGGTGCGCTGCACAGGGTCAACCTCGTGGTCGGCTGCGCCGTGGGATGGGATAGCCGACATGGAACACTAGAAAACAAAAAGGGGGGAACTCGTCGAGGCCGCCGAAGCCTTGCGTTGAACGGCGTGGTATTTTTTTTTTTTTGGGGGGGGGGGGGGGGCAGAGGGGAGGGGAACGCCACAAAGGAAAGGAAAGAGCGCCACTACAATTGGACACCAGGAGAACAGGGGGAAGGGAATCAGGCAGACCCTAGAGGGCTCAAGACTACACATGAGGTGGTGCGGATGCGTCGTGTTCACTTGACGCTGCCCATCCGCACTGCGGCCTACAAAAGCACCAACATTCAGTACCCCGACGTCGCGAGCAACCGAGCACCAGCACAAACAATAGCGTTGCTTCGTATGACATGCAAACATCTCGGGCTTGCTGTGTAAACAGTTGGTCGTTGGGAGGGAGCAACAATGGTACAGGTGGAGAGCCAGGATAACAACTCTACAGCTGCCTTCTCCGTTTCGCCTTGAACGCCTTACAGAGGGTAGTGGGGAGTCAATGCGACAACGAAGGTGGAGAGCCGTGTGTTTCGCTGTCATTGCCGGAACTGAATCGCGAACAAGCAAATGCAATGGGAGACGAACCCAGAGAGAAAGACTCTCGTGCTGCACGTGCGACTACTGGAGAAGCAAACCGTATGACCGAAGGAGAAGAGGGGGCCCTCAACATCGTCACGAGAAGCGCTGCCCTTCCGCCCTACCTCTTCTCTCTCTTCAACAACGACAAGAGAGATATGAGAGAGCAGTACCGCTTTCTTCTTGGGTTACTTCTCTCTTGCGATGGTCGGTGTCGGGGGGAGGGAGGGGGGGAGGAGGAAGGGAAAGGAAAGGAAAGGAAAGGGCCTCATTGAGAGCGTAGGAGTGGTGAGCAGACGGTGGGGGTGAAGAAAAGAGGCGAACCGATAAGCGAAAGCACAAAAATGAACGTCGCCACCGCAATGCTTCATCTGTCGCTTCGCAATCAGTACAGAAACATTTTCGCCTACACAAAGGACGAAAAAAGAAAAGAGAGAAGGCTGACAATCTTGTCCATGCGTGCGCATGCGCGTCTACTATAATGATGCACGTAGACGTCCAGACCGACAGTGAGTAGGACAATAGAAGATATCTTAGGAATCAGAAGAGAGGGCGAGCAAAGGTAGCACACCTAGCACTGATGAATCAGAGGGGCAACCTCACAGGGAACTAGTGTGCCCACCACGTCTCCGCCGCTCCACCCGTTGTTGCGCTAACTCCAACTTCAAGCGGCTCAGCCGACGCTGCATCGCCAGCTCCTCCGTGATGATGTCGCGCTCGGCAGACTCTGTTGCCGACGTCGTGGTGGTGTCATCGAGCAGATTGTACCTCGAGCGGGTTGTTGTGGCGAGGAAGACGGGGTAAACGGCACTGCTGAGAAGTAGAGAAGATGTTCTGGTATGACATGACGACGGCGCCGCGCGGTTCGCCACTGTGGGTGACACACGGTGCCCAAATGACGAAAAGCTGGGCATCTTCGCGGAAAAGGCTGATCTGAATGTCGTGTCACGGCCTGCAGACGCGGAGCGTAGCCGTCCATTACGAATACCAGGTGGCAAGGCACTTAAGGCAGAGGTCACGCGCCCCGAGAGTGACCCCTCGCGATACGTGCTCTGCGCGCGTCTTGTGTGTAGGCTGTCTCGGCGAAGACACACACCAGCTTCGATGGAGTCCCGAGAGATCGGCCACGACTCGTCTTCGGAGAGGGGCTGCGGGGACGCGCAGCTCCCCTGTGACCGAGTGGTGCTGGAGCGGGAAAACGGCGCGAATGAGCGAATGGAGGGGACAACCCGTGAAAGAGAGACAACGTCCGTGGAGCATAGGTGTGATGCGTCGATATCGGTACGCTTATCGATGCCACGAGAAGAAGTGCTTGGCCCGGTCGAGGAAACTGTTTTCTTCGGCGAAACAGTCTGCATTTTCATCAATGATGGCGATGCAATCGTCTCTGGAGTCGAGGCAATAGAGGTGCAACGCCCAGAGTCCTCCTCGACGGTCGCCCTAAGCTGCCGTTGCACGGAGAAGGTAGGGAAAAAATGCCGCCCCTTATTGCTTTCAGGATTTGTAATGCGGATAGTGTCCACCACGGTACCACGCGGCGTGACATACGTAGAAGATTCCGTGTCGGTAGAGAAGAGCCGGCGGGCTGTCTGGGTATCATCGATCAGGCGGTAGGGAGGTGATGGCACTTCAGCCTCAGCACACTGCCCTCGACCTCGCTGCGTAGAGTCACTCTTAGCATTCATCGGTGCGTGCCTGATCGGGTTCGATGGCGAGCTGTCGCATACAGAGACAACAGTGAAGGAGTGCTTGGATGACACCGACTCTGAAAATGCGGCTGTAAAGGCAGAGGACGTCGAAGAGGGAAAGCGATGCAGCGCCGCAATCCTGCCATCCTGCGCAGGTCGCTCAGTCGTGGCGGCGCTGCTCGAGCCGCTTGAATAATACGTTGTGCGATCGCTCGTTTCCGTGGACGAAGCTGCGTAGCTTGCTGTGCGTGGTGGCCTACGCGTGTCGACACCAACAGCCTCGACGACCTTGCTTACCCCTTTAGCGGAGCTGGATTCCAAGGCAAACTGCGCAACAGAAGACCTGACTGCCAGCGGAGAGGTCTCTGGTGGAGAGGTCATGGTGAACATCGACGCGTGGAATAGGTTGTAGCGGCAACGAGGGCATGGTGTGCGGCTGACAGGGAGGTGTCACGTTATTCCTTTCCCGTTCGGTGAGCCTATGGGGCAAACTCGTAGTCTTAGCAGATGCACTCACTGCCACTACCGCCGCGCCGAATGCTCGCGCCTCTCGCGCCAGGCGGCGCTGGCGCACAGCTGCCACACGCGCCTCCACAGAGAGCGGCGCTGCATCCCCGGATGATGTGGTCATAGTACTTACTCGCCTGCTGTCATGCATAGCGTTTGGCTCGCTAAAGCGGATTTTGCGGATAAAGCCTGTGCTGCCGCGTCGCGTGTCACGGCCCTGCGTTGGTGCAAGGGTGTCGGCTGCCCTCGCAATCTCGCGCGCTGGCTCACCAAATGGTCCTCGCAAACAAAATACCACGCCAGTCAACGCAAGGCCTCGGCGGCCTAGACGAGTTCCCCCCTTTTTGTATTATAGCGTTCCATGTCGCCTATCCCATCCCACGGCGCAGCCGACCACGAGGTTGACCCTGTGCAGCGCACCCAGCGGTACGTTCAAGACCACCAGCTGAATGAGCTTTTTGGGCATCTGCTCCAACTCGTCCTCTATCACCGCCCTGATGACCCGCGGGCCTTTCTCGCTGAGGAGGTGCGCAAGATTCGTGAGGAAAAACTCACCTCGCCGCTCTTCACAGAACGAGATCTCGAGACGATGTTTGAGATGATTGATGTGACAGCG
>NC_009327.2:670819-674101 GCF_000002845.2 Leishmania braziliensis MHOM/BR/75/M2904
GGAATGAAACGAGAAAGCGAGTAGCGGTACTGCACAAGAAGTTAAACGAACATGACACTAAACGAAACAAAGCGCGCGTACCTTTCTGGAACAGAGGCGCAATGCACATCACACACTCCAAGAAGAAAAGCGAAGGAGGCGCGGCGGAGGATTCGCCAGCGGGTACGCCAAAGGAGAAGAAACGAAAAACGAAGAAACAAAACGTGCCACGCAACAGGGTCCCTGGGAGAGAGAATGAGAAGTGGTCGTAGCAGCGTCTCCACCACCTTCACATTCCCCTCAGCACTTTCCATGCTACTACGCCGGTGTCCTCCACCAGCTCATCTTCACCTTTTTTTTATTCCTTTGGGTGATTCGCTTCTTCGAACTCTGCCAAGTAGTCTGTGACAAGGGGGTTTGCGTGGTTGTGCGGTACGTGGGTGGGTGTGCGCGCGCGGAAGGCATTTCGCAAGGGTCTCCGAAGAAACGAAAACCACCTCGGCACGCAACGGCACTGAAGAGAGAGATGCCAAGCGGCGTGTCCGGAGCGTTTCCCCACTAAAGTATTTCGCAGAGTACAGCCCCACGGGTTTTTCGCTGCCTTGTTAGCCTGAGGACGAAGGTGGTGCAGTGGTAAACCACAAAGAGCACTTGAGCATGAACGTGAAGGGGAGCACTGGTGTCTCCACAGCCTCTCGCGCATTTATGTCATTCACCGTCAGCTGCGTGCCCGCCGCTGTTAGACTCGCACTGTACGCATCGGCCCCCTCGTTCAGAGCGCGAATCACCTCTGCCATGAACACCTCCGTACCCGTGGAAAACGTAACCTCTGGAGTTGTCTTCTGTGTAAGCAACCTCTGCAGCGCAGCGCTGTGGTCGAGGGCCAGCTGTAGCTCCTTGTGCACCCCGACGACGTACCGCATCTTCGACTTCCCCATCTGGATCTCGTAGCGTGCCATGCACAGCTCTGACGGTGTCAGCGGCTGTCCAAGAGAAGACATTCGTTCCTCCAGTGCGCGCAGCTCTGCCGCCACACCCTCAGTAAGAGTCTCCGAAGATGAGGTGGGAGATGCCGAAGAGGGCATTTCACCACGAATAACAAGGTTGCTGTGACGCAGAACATTGAGCTTCCGCTCACTCGCCTCTGCAGCCGCTGATTCGGCTGCAGAAGCAAAGGTTCCCTCGAAGGATTGCAAGTCTTCTGGAGTGAGACGTAAGGCGCGAGCCACATCGAGAACGATCTTCGCGATGGCCGCCTTCTGTGCCTTCCAGCGTGCAGCTTCCTTTTCCAAGTAGGCGTCGAGGATGCGCACCTGCTCTGCCTCGTGCTCCGCTGCCCGGTTACCGGCCGGTGTTAGCGTATCCTGCGACTCTCCACCGAGCACCTCCGTCTCGAACGTGGACTCCAAAACAGTAACACAGAGCTGCTCCGGATCGCGCCAAAAAGAAAGTGGCCGCTCCGCAGACGTGGGCCCAGGCGGGACAGCACCAGCCACCGCGTCGCTGACCACGCTAGTGCCCTTCAGCACCGTCGCCTGATGAAGGAGTGATTCGCGTGTCTTTTCCATAGCCTCCTCTATATCTTCGAGACCCGCCCTAGGGATGTCGCTCTGGTAGACGTGCTTCGCGTTCTCGGAACCTTTAGGTGGGGCAGCAACGTCACTTGGCCCCGCCTCCTGCGCTGCCACTACGCGCTGAACGGTGCTGGCAAGCACGCTGGCCAAGTCCGCCGCCCGCGCCGAGTCGCCATCGGCGAGAGCGATAGTGAGTTCGCGGTGTAACCGCAGTGCGGACGGATGGTGCTGGAACACGCTCGACAGGAGCTCCATTGGATTCTGCAGTGGTTGGTTATTCGCCTTTCCGCAGCTATCACTGCTGCTGCCAGTTGATGCTGTGTGCATCAGCTTATCGGAAGAAGCGGCTGCAGCGAGGTCAGGGATCGACGCTGGAGACTGGTGAATCTCACGAATGCTGGCGGACGCGCGTGTGCAGGTGATACTATGCCACGAATTCGACTGCCGAAGTGCGATGGGGCACAGCGAATTCAGCGGCCTAAGACGTGGCATGGTAACTCTTCCCCTTACGACCTTCAGGAAACACCACCGAGAAGTAGAAATAAGAAAGTAGGGAACACGTGAAGAGAGAAAATAAATGTGCGACGCACGACACCTGCACGTCAGCGCAGCACAAGGTAGAACTCATGTGGCCCATTGGAGACGACGCTGGGGAGGGGGGCATTCTCTCGTTTACAAGATGTGGCGAGCGAGGGGAACATCGACTAGAAAACACTGAAGGCCATGCTTTAGTCCGATGAAACGTGTCACGTCAAGACGCAGAACACTATCACCGAAGTGGGTTAGCACGGGACGAAGAAGGCTAGTGTTCTGAGCGGAGGTACAACGCTATCAGACGTGCACGCTGTACCAGGCCGAAGAGACAACCAGGCGTTGATACTCCCTGGTAACACTAGGGCCTCGCTGCGTCCTTCTTATCAGTTTCTTCTCCTTGGTTTGGGCATTGCTTTGGGGTACACAAACACACGTACCCCCCATCCCCCCCCCAAAAAAAAATAAAAATAATAATAATATTGTGAGCAGAGATGCGCCAAACCACACGCCATCTTGCTGAAGCAGCAAACCACTTTTGGCGCCCCTCCTCCTCCTCCTTCGCATGCTCAAATCACACGCGAAACGTGCGGGAAAGACGAAACAGAATCGGGAATAGCCCATGACGGAGCACTGTGCGAGCGCACCTGCCACAAAAAACGTGTGCGAGGCGTCCACCAGAAATGAGCCCCACAATCTTGGTGGTGGCACTGGGCTAGGAGTAATACGTGACAGCCCTCCCCACCTCTCCGCCGCCTCTTCCCCCTTTCAACAAGTCTCCAGATGCCTTTCCATGTTCTCGCCGCCTCTGTCTCTCACCCCCTCTAGCGCATACAGAGACGGGAAGACTGGATTCGACGAAATAGAGAGAGACAGAGATGACGACAACATCCAAGCGACTTCACCCCAGCTCACCACGGGTGAGTCGCTCCTTTCCTGATCGTCCATCCCGGGCCCACGCCGAAACAAACCTACGCTGAAACGCTTTTTAGAGGAAGCCACGGCTGCCGTCTCCACAACAGAGGTGAAATTTGATTTTAAACATGATGCACAACTAGAAACGAGGGATAAACGGCAGGGCGTGGATGAGACGGGGGGAGGTGGGGTGCTCTAGGAGCGATCTAAGTCCAATGTAGTCAGAGGCGGTGGCGAGAAAGCCTGTCTGTGTGTACGTCTGCGTGGGTGTATTTGTGTGATA